>NW_027007616.1:40000-42500 GCF_036934945.1 Oncorhynchus masou masou | reverse complement strand
GACAGAGAGATGAACACGGATGAACGGCGATCCCTACGTGCTTCTAACAATGGTCAACAGTAGTAGAGACAGAGAGATGAACACGGATGAACGGCGATCCCTACGTGCTTCTAACAATGGTCAACAGTAGTAGAGACAGAGAGATGAACACGGATGAACGGCGATCCCTACGTGCTTCTAACAATGGTCAACAGTAGTAGAGACAGAGAGATGAACACGGATGAACGGCGATCCCTACGTGCTTCTAACAATGGTCAACAGTAGTAGAGACAGAGAGATGAACACGGATGAACGGCGATCCCTACGTGCTTCTAACAATGGTCAACAGTAGTAGAGACAGAGAGATGAACACGGATGAACGGCGATCCCTACGTGCTTCTAACAATGGTCAACAGTAGTAGAGACAGAGAGATGAACACGGATGAACGGCGATCCCTACGTGCTTCTAACAATGGTCAACAGTAGTAGAGACAGAGAGATGAACACGGATGAACGGCGATCCCTACGTGCTTCTAACAATGGTCAACAGTAGTAGAGACAGAGAGATGAACACGGATGAACGGCGATCCCTACGTGCTTCTAACAATGGTCAACAGTAGTAGAGACAGAGAGATGAACACGGATGAACGGCGATCCCTACGTGCTTCTAACAATGGTCAACAGTAGTAGAGACAGAGAGATGAACACGGATGAACGGCGATCCCTACGTGCTTCTAACAATGGTCAACAGTAGTAGAGACAGAGAGATGAACACGGATGAACGGCGATCCCTACGTGCTTCTAACAATGGTCAACAGTAGTAGAGACAGAGAGATGAACACGGATGAACGGCGATCCCTACGTGCTTCTAACAATGGTCAACAGTAGTAGAGACAGAGAGATGAACACGGATGAACGGCGATCCCTACGTGCTTCTAACAATGGTCAACAGTAGTAGAGACAGAGAGATGAACACGGATGAACGGCGATCCCTACGTGCTTCTAACAATGGTCAACAGTAGTAGAGACAGAGAGATGAACACGGATGAACGGCGATCCCTACGTGCTTCTAACAATGGTCAACAGTAGTAGAGACAGAGAGATGAACACGGATGAACGGCGATCCCTACGTGCTTCTAACAATGGTCAACAGTAGTAGAGACAGAGAGATGAACACGGATGAACGGCGATCCCTACGTGCTTCTAACAATGGTCAACAGTAGTAGAGACAGAGAGATGAACACGGATGAACGGCGATCCCTACGTGCTTCTAACAATGGTCAACAGTAGTAGAGACAGAGAGATGAACACGGATGAACGGCGATCCCTACGTGCTTCTAACAATGGTCAACAGTAGTAGAGACAGAGAGATGAACACGGATGAACGGCGATCCCTAAGTGCTTCTAACAATGGTCAACAGTAGTAGAGACAGAGAGATGAACACGGATGAACGGCGATCCCTACGTGCTTCTAACAATGGTCAACAGTAGTAGAGACAGAGAGATGAACACGGATGAACGGCGATCCCTACGTGCTTCTAACAATGGTCAACAGTAGTAGAGACAGAGAGATGAACACGGATGAACGGCGATCCCTACGTGCTTCTAACAATGGTCAACAGTAGTAGAGACAGAGAGATGAACACGGATGAACGGCGATCCCTACGTGCTTCTAACAATGGTCAACAGTAGTAGAGACAGAGAGATGAACACGGATGAACGGCGATCCCTACGTGCTTCTAACAATGGTCAACAGTAGTAGAGACAGAGAGATGAACACGGATGAACGGCGATCCCTACGTGCTTCTAACAATGGTCAACAGTAGTAGAGACAGAGAGATGAACACGGATGAACGGCGATCCCTACGTGCTTCTAACAATGGTCAACAGTAGTAGAGACAGAGAGATGAACACGGATGAACGGCGATCCCTACGTGCTTCTAACAATGGTCAACAGTAGTAGAGACAGAGAGATGAACACGGATGAACGGCGATCCCTACGTGCTTCTAACAATGGTCAACAGTAGTAGAGACAGAGAGATGAACACGGATGAACGGCGATCCCTACGTGCTTCTAACAATGGTCAACAGTAGTAGAGACAGAGAGATGAACACGGATGAACGGCGATCCCTACGTGCTTCTAACTCCTGAGTACAGCGGGCAAATCTTCGGTTGTATCACAAATGGAGCCCTATTCCCTATATAGTGCATATTCTGGACCAGTACCCATAGGGCTCTGGTCAACAGTATAGGGAATAGGGCTCTGGTCAACAGTAGTGTTCTATATAGGGAATAGGGCTCTGGTCAACAGTAGTGTTCTATATAGGGAATAGGGCCCTGTATATAGGGAATAGGGCCCTGGTCAACAGTAGTGTTCTATATAGGGAATAGGGCCCTGGTCAACAGTAGTGTTCTATATAGGGAATAGGGCTCCGGTCAACAGTAGTGTTCTATATAGGGAATAGGGCCCTGGTCAACAGTAGTGTTCTATATAGGGAATAGGGCTCTGGTCAACAGTAG
>NW_027007616.1:0-35000 GCF_036934945.1 Oncorhynchus masou masou | reverse complement strand
GCTGACCTGGCTGCTGACCTGGGTGCTGACCTGGGTGCTGACCTGGCTGCTGACCTGGGTGCTGACCTGGCTGCTGACCTGGCTGCTGACCTGGGTGCTGACCTGGCTGCTGACCTGGCTGCTGACCTGGCTGCTGACCTGGGTGCTGACCTGGCTGCTGACCTGGCTGCTGACCTGGCTGCTGACCTGGGTGCTGACCTGGCTGCTGACCTGGGTGCTGACCTGGCTGCTGACCTGGGTGCTGACCTGGCTGCTGACCTGGCTGCTGACCTGGGTGCTGACCTGGCTGCTGACCTGGGTGCTGACCTGGCTGCTGACCTGGCTGCTGACCTGGCTGCTGACCTGGCTGCTGACCTGGGTGCTGACCTGGGTGCTGACCTGGCTGCTGACCTGGGTGCTGGACATCCAGGTATCACCCACACTATTCAATCCCCGGAAAGTACTGGTGGCCCACCTTGGAGCAGGACGTCACTCGCTACATCAACTCCTGTTTGGTATGTGCCCAAACTAAATCTCCCCAACATGCTCCAGCAGGGAAACTCCTTCCCGTGCCTCAGCTTCCCTGGTCTCATCTGTCCATTGATTTTGTCACTGATGTCCCCTCCTCTGATGGTTTCACCACCCTTTTGGTGAATAGATTCTCTAAATCCTGCCGTTTTATCCCTCTCTCTGGTCTCCCAGGTCGCCGAGGCACTGTTCCAGCAGGTCTTCCGGCACTATGTCCTTCCGGAGGACATCGTCTCCAATCGTGACTCCCAAATCACGTTATGGAGAAGCTGGGAGTCACGGTCAGCCTCACTTCCGGGTACCGGCCTCAGTCTAATGGGCAGATGGAGAAGATAAACCAGGATCTGAGGAGGTCCCTGAGGAGTCACTGCCAGGACTGGCAAGGGGAGTGGGCCCGATTCATTCCCTGGGCGGACTATTCTCAGAAATCATTGCGCAACTCCTCCACCGGACTGACTCCCTTCAAGTGTGTTCTGGGCTATCATCCAGCCCAGTCTCTGTGGACCCAGACCAAATCTCCTGCAGTGGACAAGTGATTCAGGCGAGCAGAAGAGGTTTGGAACAATGCCCAAGTGAGGCTCCAGCGTGCTGTCCGCCGCCAGAAGGAGCAAGCAGATCCCCACCGCAGTGAGTTTCCCGTGTTCCATCCTGGAGATCGCATCTGGATCCCCACCAGGAACCTCCCACTCCGCCTGTCCTGTAAGACGCTGAGCCCACAGTTCGTGGGGGCTGTTCAAGGTCCTCCGGAGGGTCAACGAGGATCTCACTCACCATTCACTGCTACGTCTACTCCCACTTACCTCGACTTAGCAGAGTTCCAGTGTCGTGTTGAATAGTCATAGCCAGCTAACTAACATAGCATCTCTCTGTTTGAGCAGGGTGTTTGAGTAGGCTAAATAAGCTAGCTGCATTTGCTAGCTAAGTAAGTGAAACTGAAAAAAATGACTCTCTCTCTCTCTTGATACTTGTTAAAAACTGTTAAACTATTGTCTTTCTCTCTCTTTGAACCAGCTTCTCACCACATTTTATGAACTACAGTGCTAGCTAGACGTAGTTTATGCTTTCAGTACTAGATTAATTCTCTGATCCTTTGATTGGGTGGACAACATGTCAGTTCATGCTGCAGAACTATGATAGGTTGGTGGAGGGCATCCGCCAGAAGTTGTCACAGTTACTGTGTAAGTCTATGGAAGGGGGTGAGAACCATGAGCCTCCTAAGTTATGTACTGATGGAACAGTAGTGGAGAGGGTAGTAAGTTTTAAGTTCCTCGGCGTACACATCACAGACAAACTGAATTGGTCCACCCACACAGACAGCATCGTGAAGAAGGCGCAGCACCTCTTCAACCTCAGGTTGAAGAAATTCGGCTTGTGACCAAAAACACTCACAAACTTCTACAGATGCATAATCGAGAGCATCCTGTCGGGCTGTATCAACGCCTGGTACGGCAACTGCTCCGCCCACAACCGTAAGGCTCTCCAGAGGGTAGTGAGGTCTGCACAACGCATCACCGGGGGCAAACTACCTGCCCTCCAGTACACCTACACCACCCGATGTTACAGGAAGGCCATAAAGATCATCAAGGACATCAACCACCCGAGCCACTGCCTGTTCACCCCGCTATCATCCAGAGGCGAGGTCAGTACAGGTGCATCAAAGCAGGGACCGAGAGACTGAAAAACAGCTTCTATCTCAAGCCCATCAGACTGTTAAAGAGCCACCACTAACTCCAGCCACTTTAATAATGGGAATTGATGGGAAATGATGTAAATATATCACTAGCCACTTCAAACAATTCTACTTAATAATAATGTTTACATACCCTACATTATTCATCTCATAAGTATACGTATATACTGTACTCTATATCATCTACTGCATCTTTATGCCACTTTGTTTACATACCCTACATTACTCATCTCATATGTATATACTGTACTCGATACCATCTACTGCATCTTGCCTATGCCGTTCTGTACCATCACTCATTCATATATCCTTATGTACATATTCTTTATCCCTTTACACTTGTGTGTATAAGGTAGTAGTTGTGGAATTGTTAGTTAGATTACTCGTTGGTTATTACTGCATTGTTGGAACTAGAAGCACTAGCATTTCGCTAAACTCGCATTAACATCTGCTAACCGTGTGTATGTGACAAATAAATTTGATTTGAAGTCAATGTACCCAGAGGAGGACAGAAGCAAGCTGTGCTCCGGCTACACCATGGTGCTACCCTACAGAGTGCTGTTGAGGCTACTGTAGACCATTGCAAAACAGTGTATTTTGATTCGGTTTGCAAAATTCCAGGAACTTTCAATAAATTCCCAGGATTGATTTCACCAATCAATCATTCCAGAATGTGTTCTGTGGTCTTCATAAATGAAGTCAAGACAACAGCAGCATTTTTTTTTTGTGTTTGTTGTTACAAATCTTTAATACGGGAACATGTATCTGACCTCAGTCTAAATAAAAACTGCGTTTTCCAGAGTTGTTTTTGTCAATTCAATTCAGTCCATATAACACAACTGATTTTATATAAATAAAACTTTTTCAACATAGAAACAATAAGAACATGCCATAAAAGGCATTATTGTCTTCAACGACATATTGTCTAAACTATTACAATATAATATATTGTGTAAACTATTAAAATATAATATAAAATATAAAAATAAAGGAGAGCCTCACCACTCTAGGAGCTCAGATGCAAAAAAATGTCCAACGTTTCGACAGCCAAGCCGTCTTCATCAGGGTATAATCACAAACACTGCTGGATGACTCGTTGACATAGTGTCAAAAGACACAGGTGTCTCTCATCGTGGCCATTAAATTAAACTATTAAAATAACAACGTTGTTTTTTGAAACAACTAAATATATATTGTGGACATGTACAAGGTTGATAATAGTTAACAATAGTTATCATAATGAATGACATGCGTTGTAGACGAATACATCTTATTACGTAATGGATATGAGTCAGTCTACTGTGAAACCAGTTGTGTACCTCAGGAACTATGTTGTCATGGCTACAGGGCCAGTCTGTGCTCCTCGCTCAGTGTCATGTTTAGAGTTGGTACGAGTGCCATCCGATCCGGGTCCAGGCTCCCCTAATCCCACAGTATCCTCATAGCCCCCCCACCTCTCATCGACGGGCCACCTTCAGGGCTGAGGGTGAACATTACACAGTATCCTCATAGCCCCCCTCTCATCGACGGGCCACCTTCAGGGCCGAGGGGTGAACATTACACAGTATCCTCATAGCCCCCCCTCTCATCGACGGGCCACCTTCAGGGCCGAGGGTGAACATTACACAGTATCCTCATAGCCCCCCCCCCCCCTCTCATCGACGGGCCACCTTCAGGGCCGAGGGGTGAACATTACACAGTATCCTCATAGCCCCCCCCCTCTCATCGACGGGCCACCTTCAGGGCTGAGGGGTGAACATTACACAGTATCCTCATAGCCCCCCCCCAACCCCCTCTCATCGACGGGCCACCTTCAGGGCCGAGGGGTGAACATTACACAGTATCCTCATAGCCCCCCCCCCCCTCTCATCGACGGGCCAACTTCAGGGCTGAGGGGTGAACATTACACAGTATCCTCATAGCCCCCCCCCCTCTCATCGACGGGCCACCTTCAGGGCTGAGGGGTGAACATTACACAGTATCCTCATAGCCCCCCCCTCTCATCGACGGGCCACCTTCGGGGCCGAGTGGTGAACATTACACAGTATCCTCATAGCCCCCCCCTCTCATCGACGGGCCACCTTCAGGGCTGAGGGGTGAACATTACACAGTATCCTCATAGCCCCCCCTCTCATCGACGGGCCACTTTCAGGGCTGAGGGGTGAACGTTACAAATGTCAAACCACTGTTCCTCCACCTTCCTGTGTGGCAGCAGGCCGTTGTGTGGCAGCAGGCCGTTGTGTGGCAGCAGGCCGTTGTGTGGCATCAGGCCGTTGCGTGGCAGCGCCGGTCTCCTCCAGCGGTCTCTGCTCCTCCCCACCACCCTCCAGAACTGTGTATCCTTGAACAGGAAGACAGCGTTGTGCGTGTAGGAGAAGTAGGCGGCGTCTATGCTACCGCCCGGGTGATCCCCAGACGCTACTGCTGGGAACACAGCTGTGATCTTCCTTGGGAAGCCTGGGGACACGCGGGTGGCTGTCACGTCGAACACATACACCTGTTGGAACACATACACCTGTTGGAACACATACACCTGTTGGAACACATACACCTGTTGGAACACATACACCTGTTGGAACACATACACCTGTTGGAACACTTACACCTGTTGGAACACATACACCTGTTGGAACACTTACACCTGTTGGAACACATACACCTGTTGGAACACATACACCTGTTGGAACACATACACCTGTCGGAACACATACACCTGATGGAACACATACACCTGTTGGAACACATACACCTGATGGAACACATTTACCTGTTGGAACACATACACCTGTTGGAACACATTTACCTGTTGGAACACATACACCTGTTGGAACACATACACCTGTTGGAACACATACACCTGTTGGAACACATACACCTGTTGGAACACATTCACCTGTTGGAACACATACACCTGTCGGAACACATACACCTGTTGGAACACATACACCTGTTGGAACACATTCACCTGTCGGAACACATACACCTGTCGGAACACATACACCTGTCGGAACACATACACCTGTTGGAACACATACACCTGTTGGAACACATACACCTGTTGGAACACATACACCTGATGGAACACATTCACCTGTTGGAACACATACACCTGTTGGAACACATACACCTGATGGAACACATACACCTGTTGGAACACATACACCTGTTGGAACACATACACCTGTTGGAACACATTCACCTGTTGGAACACATACACCTGTTGGAACACATACACCTGTTGGAACACATACACCTGTTGGAACACATACACCTGTTGGAACAGATACACCTGTTGGAACACATACACCTGTTGGAACACATACACCTGTTGGAACACATACACCTGTTGGAACAGATACACCTGTTGGAACACATACACCTGTTGGAACACATACACCTGTTGGAACACATTTACCTGTTGGAACAGATACACCTGTTGGAACACATTCACCTGTTGGAACACATACACCTGTTGGAACACATACACCTGTTGGAACACATACACCTGTTGGAACACATACACCTGTTGGAACACATACACCTGTTGGAACACATACACCTGTTGGAACACATACACCTGATGGAACACATACACCTGTTGGAAAACATACACTTGTTGGAACACATACACCTGTTGGAACACATACACCTGTTGGAACACATACACCTGTTGGAACACATACACCTGATGGAACACATACACCTGTTGGAAAACATACACTTGTTGGAACACATACACCTGTTGGAACACATACACCTGTTGGAACACATACACCTGTTGGAACACATACACCTGTTGGAACACATACACCTGTTGGAACACATTCACCTGTTGGAACACATACACCTGTTGGAACACATACACCTGTTGGAACACATACACCTGTCGGAACACATACACCTGTCGGAACACATACACCTGTCGGAACACATACACCTGTTGGAACACATTCACCTGTTGGAACACATACACTTGTTGGAACACATACACCTGTTGGAACACATACACCTGTTGGAACACATACACCTGTTGGAACACATACACCTGTTGGAACACATTCACCTGTTGGAACACATTTACCTGTTGGAACACATACACCTGTTGGAACACATTCACCTGTTGGAACACATACACCTGTTTAGATGACAGGAGGAGGAAATAAACAACCGTTGAAAAATGTAAACGAGGCCGGTGATGAATGTACTAAACAACAAGATGGTACATTTTTATCAGTTTATCAAAACAAAACAACTCCGATGGGGATTTTCTGCGGAACACAATATTTCCACGTGTTTTAACAGCTGATTCAGGCATTTTTTCCTTCACTTTTTCCACTTGGATATAATTGGGAAATATTAAAGGAGGAATGTTTAAACTCTGTGGAGAATAATGTAGCCCTTTACTGAACCGTTTTTATGGTGTTTTTCTGCTGACGAACATTTCAAATGTATCAAATCAAACTTTATTTAAAGTGCTTATGAAATCTCTAAACATTTCACATTTAAACAACCGAATCAAGCAGATAAATGAAAAACAAACAGGAAGGAGATTAATAAAGAATATTAAACATAAATCAACAATATGTTAATGACACATGTCAAATTCACAATATGTTAATGACATGGCTAAACAACAATATGTTAATGACACATGTCAAATTCACAATATGTTAATGACATGTCAAATCAACAAAATGTTAATGACACATGGCTAATCAACAATATGTTAATGACACATGTCAAATTCACAATATGTTAATGACATGTCAAATCAACAAAATGTTAATGACACATGGTTAATCAACAATATGTTAATGACATATGTCAAATCAACAATATGTTAATGACATATGTCAAATCAACAATATGTTAATGACATATGTCAAATCAACCAAATGTTAATGACATATGTCAAATCAACAATATGTTAATGACATATGTCAAATCAACCAAATGTTAATGACATATGTCAAATCAACAATATGTTAATGACACATGGTTAATCAACCATATGTTAATGACATATGTCAAATCAACAATATGTTAATGACATATGTCAAATCAACAATATGTTAATGACATATGTCAAATCAACAATATGTTAATGACTTACATAGGTGCCCTTGAAGAAGTAGATGTGGTAGTCCCTTCTGTCATAGAAGGCTGTGTCTATAGGACTGGGCACCCCTGGGAACCCCTCAGAGATGAGTCTAGGGTAGAGGTGTCCCTCGGGGTCCACTGTAAACACCTGGTCATTGTCATCGTCATACCTCCAGTACTGGGTGCCTAGTGTACACAAGGAGATATTCATACAAATATATTTATTCAACTTCTACATATATTTTCATAACAGACATAATTTAAAAAAACTAAACTAACAAGAATCAATTAATACAGTCATATGATAGAGTAGGTCAGGACTACGATTTACAGCCAGAGTTGAACGTCAAGAGGAGACTCAAACCTCCTACAGATGGAAACACAGTAAAGAGGGAGACTCAAGCCTCTAACATATGAGAGAGAGACAGAGACAGAGACAGAGACAGAGACAGACCAGACCAGACCAGACCAGACCAGACCGACAGACAGACAGACAGACAGACAGAGAGACAGACAGACAGACAGACAGACAGACAGACAGACAGACAGACAGGTTTACTCTAGTCAGTTCCATTACCTTTAAAGAAGTAGACAGCATCAGTGTTCCTGTTCCACACGTGAACACATGCGTCTACCCCGCCGGGGGGTATGCCGTGCCAGCCCACCTGAAGAGCCACCGGGTCACCATAGCGGGTTCGGTTGGTCCTGTCCTCATACAGAGAGAGGAATGATTTCAACCCTTGCAACGAAGGACCATATATTTACGTGCGTTTTGAAAAATGCAGATATTTATCTTTATATTTTGGGGGGAATGTTTATACAACGTAATGAATGAGGTTGTAGATATACTACATTACCAAAAGTATGTGGACACCTGCATCTCATTACATAATCATGGGCACTAATATTGAGTTGGTCCCTCCCTTTGCAGCTCCACTCTTCTGGGAAGGCTTTCCACTAGATGTTGGAACATTGCTGCTATAACAGCCTCCACTCTTCTGGGAAGGCTTTCCACTAGATGTTGGAACATTGCTGCTACAACAGCCTCCACTCTTCTGGGAAGGCTTTCCACTAGATGTTGGAACATTGCTGCTATAACAGCCTCCACTCTTCTGGGAAGGCTTTCCACTAGATGTTGGAACATTGCTGCTATAACAGCCTCCACTCTTCTGGGAAGGCTTTCCACTAGATGTTGGAACATTGCTGCTATAACAGCCTCCACTCTTCTGGGAAGGCTTTCCACTAGATGTTGGAACATTAATGCTATAACAGCCTCCACTCTTCTGGGAAGGCTTTCCACTAGATGTTGGAACATTGCTGCTATAACAGCCTCCACTCTTCTGGGAAGGCTTTCCACTAGATGTTGGAACATTGCTGCTATAACAGCCTCCACTCTTCTGGGAAGGCATTCCACTAGATGTTGGAACATTGCTGCTATAACAGCCTCCACTCTTCTGGGAAGGCATTCCACTAGATGTTGGTACATTGCTGCTATAACAGCCTCCACTCTTCTAGGAAGGCTTTCCACTAGATGTTGGAACATTGCTGCTAGAACAGTCTCCACTCTTCTGGGAAGGCTTTCCACTAGATGTTGGAACATTGCTGCTAGAACAGCCTCCACTCTTCTGGGAAGGCTTTCCACTAGATGTTGGAACATTAATGCTATAACAGCCTCCACTCTTCTGGGAAGGCTTTCCACTAGATGTTGGAACATTGCTGCGGGGACTGACTTCCATTCAGCCACAAGAGCATTAGTGAGGTCAGGTACTGATGTTGGGTGAATAGGCCCGGCTCGCATTCGGCCTTCCAATTCAACCCAAAGGTGTTCGATGGGGTTGAGGTCAGGGCAGGCCAGTCAACTTCTTCCCCACCGATGTCGACAAACCATTTCTGTATGGACCTCGCTTTGTGCACGGTGGCACTGCCATGCTGAAGAACAGAATCAGAAACATTGGAAGAACAGAATCTTCTAGAATGTCATTGTATGCTGTAGCGTTAAGATTTCCGTTCACTGGAACTAAGGGGCCCAAGCCATGAAAGACAGCCCTAGACCAATACCCATCCTCCACCAAGGCACTATGCATTGGGGCAGGTCGCGTTCTTCTGGCATCCGCCAAACCCAGATTCGTCCATCGGACTGCCAGATGGTGTAGCGTGATTCATCCCTCCAGAGAACGCGTTTCCACTGTTCCAGAGTCCAATGGCGGCAAACTTTACACCACTCCAGCCGGCGCTTGGCGTTGCACATGATGGTCTTAGGCTTGTGTGCGGCTGCTCGGACATGGAAACCCATTTCATGAAGCTCATGATGAACAGTTATTGTGCTGACGTTGCTTCCAGAGGCAGTTTGAAACTCGGTAGTGAGTGTTGAAACCGAGGACAGACGATTTTTACATGCTTCGGCACTCGCTGGTCTCGTTCTGTGAGCTTGTGTGGCCTACCACTTTGCGGCTGAGCCATTGTTGCTCCTAGACGTTTCCACTTCACAATAACAGACCTCAAGTTGACACATGATTCCATATGTGCTATTTCATAGTTTTGATGTCTTCACTATTATTCTACAATATAGAAAACAGTACAAATAAAGACAAATCTTGAATGAGCAGGATGAGTAGGTGTTCTGGAACTTTTGACTGGTACTGTATATATATATTTATATTTCAACCTCTTTTCCATACTTTTTATAATGATGATTGAGGAAGTCCATCTCATTGTTTTCAAAGTACACAAATATATAGTTGTTGGTCTGTAGGAATTAATTGACACACACTCAAAGTCGTTGAAGAGGTGCTGACTAATGGAAAGGTAAACTTTAAGATTGTGATTATTTGTCTGTTTTTACCTGTTCTCATAGAGCCAGTACCAGCCGTCCCTCATGAAGTAGGTGTTGAACCGAATCACCACCTCACCGTACTGGGTTCTCTCCTTCCTGATCCAGTCAAACACTGTGTTGAACTGACCCTTACAGCCCCCTAGAGGGAAACAGACCAGACACTGTGTTGAACCTTACAGCCCCCTAGAGGGAAACAGACCAGACACTGTGTTGAACCTTACAGCCCCCTAGAGGGAAACAGACCAGACACTGTGTTGAACCTTACAGCCCCCTAGAGGGAAACAGACCAGAGACTGTGTTGAACCTTACAGCCCACTAGAGGGAAACAGACCAGACACTGTGTTGAACCTTACAGCCCCCTAGAGGGAAACAGACCAGACACTGTGTTGAACCTTACAGCCCCCTAGAGGGAAACAGACCAGACACTGTGTTGAACCTTACAGCCCCCTAGAGGGAAACAGACCAGACACTGTGTTGAACCTTACAGCCCCTAGAGGGAAACAGACCAGACACTGTGTTGAACCTTACAGCCCCCTAGAGGGAAACAGACCAGAGACTGTGTTGAACCTTACAGCCCACTAGAGGGAAACAGACCAGACACTGTGTTGAACCTTACAGCCCCCTAGAGGGAAACAGACCAGACACTGTGTTGAACCTTACAGCCCCCTAGAGGGAAACAGACCAGACACTGTGTTGAACCTTACAGCCCCCTAGAGGGAAACAGACCAGACACTGTGTTGAACCTTACAGCCCCCTAGAGGGAAACAGACCAGACACTGTGTTGAACCTTACAGCCCCCTAGAGGGAAACAGACCAGACACTGTGTTGAACCTTACAGCCCCCTAGAGGGAAACAGACCAGACACTGTGTTGAACCTTACAGCCCCTAGAGGGAAACAGACCAGACACTGTGTTGAACCTTACAGCCCCTAGAGGGAAACAGACCAGACACTGTGTTGAACCTTACAGCCCCCTAGAGGGAAACAGACCAGACACTGTGTTGAACCTTACAGCCCCCTAGAGGGAAACAGACCAGACACTGTGTTGAACCTTACAGCCCCCTAGAGGGAAACAGACCAGACACTGTGTTGAACCTTACAGCCCCCTAGAGGGAAACAGACCAGACACTGTGTTGAACCTTACAGCCCCCTAGAGGGAAACAGACCAGACACTGTGTTGAACCTTACAGCCCCTAGAGGGAAACAGACCAGACACTGTGTTGAACCTTACAGCCCCCTAGAGGGAAACAGACCAGACACTGTGTTGAACCTTACAGCCCCCTAGAGGGAAACAGACCAGACACTGTGTTGAACCTTACAGCCCCCTAGAGGGAAACAGACCAGACACTGTGTTGAACCTTACAGCCCCCTAGAGGGAAACAGACCAGACACTGTGTTGAACCTTACAGCCCCCTAGAGGGAAACAGACCAGACACTGTGTTGAACCTTACAGCCCCCTAGAGGGAAACAGACCAGACACTGTGTTGAACCTTACAGCCCCTAGAGGGAAACAGACCAGACACTGTGTTGAACCTTACAGCCCCTAGAGGGAAACAGACCAGACACTGTGTTGAACCTTACAGCCCCCTAGAGGAAACAGACCAGACACTGTGTTGAACCTTACAGCCCCTAGAGGGAAACAGACCAGACACTGTGTTGAACCTTACAGCCCCCTAGAGGGAAACAGACCAGACACTGTGTTGAACCTTACAGCCCCCTAGAAGGAAACAGACCAGACACTGTGTTGAACCTTACAGCCCCCTAGAGGGAAACAGACCCAGACCAGACAAACAGATGGAAGAGGAGTTGACAGACAGCCAGCCAAATGGTAGGTGGACAGGTGTAGGGAGGTAGGTAGACAGGTGTAGGGAGGTAGGTAGACAGGTGTAGGGAGGTAGGTAGACAGGTGTAGGTAGGTAGACAGGTGTAGGTAGGTAGGTAGGTAGGTAGGTAGGTAGGTAGGTAGGTAGACAGGTGTAGGTAGGTAGGTAGACAGGTAGGTAGGTAGGTAGACAGGTAGGTAGGTAGGTAGACAGGTAGGTAGGTAGACAGGTAGGTAGACAGGTAGGTAGGTAGACAGGTAGGTAGACAGGTAGGTAGGTAGGTAGGTAGGTAGGTAGGTAGGTAGGTAGGTAGGTAGACAGGTAGACAGGTAGACAGGTAGACAGGTAGACAGGTAGACAGGTGTAGGTAGGTAGACAGGTGTAGGTAGGTAGACAGGTGTAGGTAGGTAGGTAGGTAGGTAGGTAGGTAGGTAGGTAGGTAGGTAGGTAGGTAGGTAGGTAGGTAGGTAGGTAGGTAGGTAGGTAGGTAGACAGACAGACAGGTGTAGGTAGGTAGGTAGATAGGTAGATAGGTAGGTAGGTAGATAGGTAGGTGGGTAGGTACGTAGGTAGGTAGATAGACAGGTGTAGGTAGGTAAGCAGGTAGGTAGGTAGGTTGATAGATAGGTAGGTAGACAGGTGTAGGTAGGTAGGTAGGTAGGTAGGTAGACAGGTGTAGGTAGGTAAGCAGGTAGGTAGGTAGGTAGATAGACAGGTGTAGGTAGGTAAGCAGGTAGGTAGATAGGTAGGTAGGTAGATAGGTAGGTAGGTAGACAGGTGTAGGTAGGTAGGTAGATAGACAGGTGTAGGTAGGTAGGTAGGTAGGTAGGTAGGTAGGTAGGTAGGTAGGTATACAGAATGCAAAAGAAATATATTTATTGAATCATCATGGTGCCCATAGAATATATCATGGTGCCTATAGAATATATAATATTTATTTAATCATCATGGTGCCCATAGAATATATCACGGTGCCTATAGAATATAGGTAGGTAGGTAGGTAGATAGGTAGGTAGGTAGGTAGGTAGATAGGTAGATAGGTAGATAGGTAGATAGGTAGGTAGATAGGTAGATAGGTAGATAGGTAGATAGGTAGATAGGTAGATAGGTAGACAGGTAGTATATTCCTATTTCGTCCACTAGGTGGTAATGTTTCCACAACTTTCACATACAGTGGCTCTGTCCTACCATAGAGGTGCTGTATGGACTTCCTGTCCATCCAGTTGATCTCGAAGCCTGATTCCTGGGGCAGGTAACTGGGTTGCATAATGGAACCAGTCCTGTAGATGTGAGGCAGGCCCAGGACGTGGCCTATCTCATGCACTGCCACCTGACGGGTGGGAAAACAACGGTAGTATTCAGGGGTAATTACATTCGACTAAATTACAGGTGCAATTAGGGCTAAGTACCTTGCTTAAGGGCACACTGACAGATTTTTCACCTCGTCGACTTGGCGACTCAAACTATTAACTTTTCAGTTATTGGCCCAACCACTAGGCTACCTGATAGTGCTCACTCAGCCCGGACATTCAACCACTAGGCAACCTGATAGTGCTCACTCAGCCCGGACATTCAACCACTAGACAACCTAATAGTGCTCACTCAGCCTTGACATTTAACCACTAGGCTACCTGATAGTGCTCACTCAGCCCTGACATTTAACCACTAGGCTACCTGATAGTGTCCACTCAGCCCTGACATTTAACCACTAGGCTACCTGATAGTGTCCACTCAGCCCTGACATTTAACCACTAGGCTACCTGTCTCCTACCTGATAGTGTCCACTCAGCCCTGACATTTAACCACTAGGCTACCTGATAGTGTCCACTCAGCCCTGACATTTAACCACTAGGCTACCTGTCTCCTACCTGATAGTGTCCACTCAGCCCTGACATTTAACCACTAGGCTACCTGATAGTGTCCACTCAGCCCTGACATTTAACCACTAGGCTACCTGATAGTGCTCACTCAGCCTTGACATTTAACCACTAGGCTACCTGTCTCCTACCTGATAGATCACAAGTCCATCAGATATTACAGATAACCATCATGTTTGAGTCAAAACATCCTGTCCCACACTCACTTTGAGCAGGCTGATCCCACTGCCAGTGTTAGGTGCAGTGAAATGTTCATCGTCATCAAAGTGAATGTCTCCCAGGAACCAGGCGTGAGCAAACTCTCGTCCAGTACCATCGAACTTCTGGTTGCATCCCAAGTGTCTCCCTGCATGGTTGAAACACAACGGAAAAGGACACACTATCTATCATCATTGCCTCTACTAAATGTAAAGATATAAAATTGAAAAAAAAAAATACCCATTTTCAGGGAAGATATAGCATAATGAAAGCCTGGTCCGTGATCTGCTTGTGCTGTCCTACCAGCTGTCAACAAGACAGCATATACAGGTCTGGGACCAGGCGAGAGTAGATGCAATTTGTTCATAACATTCAATTCATCCCAAATACACAGGTAATATTGTCTAAACCAAGGCATGTGAGACAAGACTGTGTACCAGTCTGTTTCTGCAAACATTCCAGTCCTTGTACTTTGTGTCATTGCATTACAGGGACTGGTAAGGATAGGTATGTTAGCAGAAACGGACTGGTGCCCAGGATAACACGAGACCCACCTGTTCCAAAACCCAGTTTGATGTCTACAACCGCCAGGGGAGAGGATGTGTCCTCTACAAACTCCAGGGGAGACACCTCGCTCCACATCCTGAAGGCCAGGCTGATGACATGTCTCTGGTCCTGTATGGTCAGCTGACTGCTGTAGCCCTCTCCTAGAAATTAACAAAGGCCAGCACACACTCTGTTGAATATGACAGGTCTCTGGACTCATAGTAACCCTCACCTATCAGTCTCATAGTAACCCTCAACTATCAGCCTCATAGTAACCCTCCTCTATCAGCCTCATAGTAACCCTCACCTATCAGTCTCATAGTAACCCTCCTCTATCAGCCTCATAGTAACCCTCAACTATCAGCCTCATAGTAACCCTCACCTATCAGCCTCATAGTAACCCTCACCTATCAGCCTCATAGTAACCCTCACCTATCAGCCTCATAGTAACCCTCACCTATCAGCCTCATAGTAACCCTCACCTGTCAGCCTCATAGTAACCCTCACCTATCAGCCTCATAGTAACCCTCACCTGTCAGCCTCATAGTAACCCTCACCTATCAGCCTCATAGTAACCCTCACCTATCAGCCTCATTGTAACCCTCACCTATCAGCCTCATAGTAACCCTCACCTATCAGCCTCATAGTAACCCTGCCCTATCAGTCTCATAGTAACCCTCACCTATCAGCCTCATAGTAACCCTCACCTATCAGCCTCATTGTAACCCTCACCTATCAGCCTCATAGTAACCCTCACCTATCAGCCTCATAGTAACCCTCACCTATCAGCCTCATAGTAACCCTCACCTATCAGCCTCATAGTAACCCTCACCTATCAGCCTCATAGTAACCCTCACCTATCAGCCTTATAGTAACCCTCACCTATCAGCCTCATAGTAACCCTCACCTATCAGCCTCATAGTAACCCTCACCTATCAGCCTCATAGTAACCCTCACCTATCAGCCTCATAGTAACCCTCACCTATCAGCCTCATAGTAACCCTCACCTATCAGCCTCATAGTAACCCTCACCTATCAGCCTCATAGTAACCCTCACCTATCAGTCTCATAGTAACCCTCACCTGTCAGTCTCATAGTAACCCTCACCTATCAGTCTCATAGTAACCCTCACCTATCAGCCTCATAGTAACCCTCACCTATCAGTCTCATAGTAACCCTCACCTGTCAGTCTCATAGTAACCCTCACCTGTCAGTCTCATAGTAACCCTCACCTATCAGTCTCATAGTAACCCTCACCTATCAGTCTCATAGTAACCCTCACCTATCAGTCTCATAGTAACCCTCACCGATTAGCCTCATAGTAACCCTCATCTATCAGCCTCATAGTAACCCTCACCTATCAGT
The DNA here is from genome assembly GCF_036934945.1 of Oncorhynchus masou masou. NCBI lineage: Eukaryota > Metazoa > Chordata > Actinopteri > Salmoniformes > Salmonidae > Oncorhynchus > Oncorhynchus masou. The sequence goes on along the minus strand of NW_027007616.1, from coordinate 19,063 downwards.
CTCATAGTAACCCTCACCTATCAGTCTCATAGTAACCCTCACCTATCAGCCTCATTGTAACCCTCACCTATCAGGCTCATAGTAACCCTCACCTATCAGTCTCATAGTAACCCTCACCTATCAGCCTCATAGTAAGCCTCACCTATCAGTCTCATAGTAACCCTCACCTATCAGCCTCATAGTAACCCTCACCTATCAGCCTCATAGTAACCCTCACCTATCAGCCTCATAGTAACCCTCACCTATCAGCCTCATTGTAACCCTCACCTATCAGCCTCATTGTAACCCTCACCTATCAGCCTCATTGTAACCCTCACCTATCAGCCTCCACTTCAGCACCATTTTGGAGAATGCCATGTTTCCCAATGCACGTCTCCCCACGTGTATCTTCTGCCTCCGCTTGGACAGCAGTGAGGCCACGCGGTTCTGATGCTGATGAGGCCTGTCAGTAGCAGTGGTAGGAGGTAGGAGAGGGCTCTGATGAGGTCTGTCAGTAGCAGTGGTAGGAGGAGGGCTCTGATGAGGTCTGTCAGTAGCAGTGGTAGGAGGAGGGCTCTGATGAGGTCTGTCAGTAGCAGTGGTAGGAGGAGGGCTCTGATGAGGTCTGTCAGTAGCAGTGGTAGTAAGAGGGCTCTGATGAGGTTTGTCAGTACCAGTGGTTCGAGGAGGCCTCTGATGACGTCTGTCAGTAGCAGTGGTAGGAGGAGGGCTCTGATGAGGTCTGTCAGTAGCAGTGGTAGGAGGAGGCCTCTGATGAGGTCTGTCAGTAGCAGTGGTAGGAGGAGGCCTCTGATTAGGTCTGTCAGTAGCAGTAGTAGGAGGAGGCCTCTGATGAGGTCTGTCAGTAGCAGTGGTAGGAGGAGAGCTCTTACGCTGATGAGGTCTGTCAGTAGCAGTGGTAGGAGGAGGGCTCTGATGAGGTCTGTCAGTAGCAGTGGTAGGAGGAGGCCTCTGATGAGGTCTGTCAGTAGCAGTGGTAGGAGGAGGGCTCTGATGAGGTCTGTCAGTAGCAGTGGTAGGAGGAGGGCTCTGATGAGGTCTGTCAGTAGCAGTGGTAGGAGGAGGCCTCTGATGAGGTCTGTCAGTAGCAGTGGTAGGAGGAGGGCTCTGATGAGGTCTGTCAGTAGCAGTGGTAGGAGGAGGGCTCTGATGAGGTCTGTCCGTAGCAGTGGTAGGAGGAGGCCTCTGATGAGGTCTGTCAGTAGCAGTGGTAGGAGGAGGGCTCTGATGAGGTCTGTCAGTAGCAGTGGTAGGAGGAGGGCTCTGATGAGGTCTGTCCGTAGCAGTGGTAGGAGGAGGCCTCTGATGAGGTCTGTCAGTAGCAGTGGTAGGAGGAGGGCTCTGATGAGGTCTGTCAGTAGCAGTGGTAGGAGGAGGGCTCTGATGAGGTCTGTCAGTAGCAGTGGTAGGAGGAGGCCTCTGATGAGGTCTGTCAGTAGCAGTGGTAGGAGGAGGGCTCTGATGAGGTCTGTCGACGAGTCTCCTGTGTATCAGACAGGTCTGGGAGTAGCAGTGGTAGGAGGAGGCCTCTGATGAGGTCTGTCAGTAGCAGTGGTAGGAGGAGGCCTCTGATGAGGTCTGTCAGTAGCAGTGGCAGGAGGAGGCCTCTGATGAGGTCGGTCAGTAGCAGTGGTAGGAGGAGGGCTCTGATGAGGTCTGTCAGTAGCAGTGGTAGGAGGAGGCCTCTGATGAGGTCTGTCAGTAGCAGTGGTAGGAGGAGGCCTCTGATGAGGTCTGTCAGTATTAGTGGTAGGAGGAGGGTTCCGATGAGGTCTGTCATTAGCAGTGGTAGGAGGAGGCCTCTGATGAGGTCTGTCAGTAGCAGTGGTAGGAGGAGGCCTCTGATGAGGTCTGTCAGTAGCAGTGGTAGGAGGAGGCCTCTGATGAGGTCTGTCAGTAGCAGTGGTAGGAGGGGGCTCTGATGAGGTCTGTCAGTAGCAGTGGTAGGAGGGGGCTCTGATGAGGTCTGTCAGTAGCAGTGGTAGGAGGAGGCCTCTGATGAGGTCTGTCAGTAGCAGTGGTCGGAGGAGGCCTCTGATGAGGTCTGTCAGTAGCAGTGGTAGGAGGAGGCCTCTGATGAGGTCTGTCAGTAGCCGTGGTAGGAGGAGGCCTCTGATGAGGTCTGTCAGTAGCAGTGGTAGGAGGAGGCCTCTGATGAGGTCTGTCAGTAGCACTGGTAGGGTCGTTCACTGTGTGACTGTGTGTATTGCTGTTATTCTCTGTGTTGTTTATAGCAGAATCATTGAGAGTATCACCGACTGGGTCGTAGTATTCTGTTGTGCTACTGGCAGATATATCACTGTTGTAGGTACTAACAGTGCTATTAAAAATGTCACTGAATGAATTGTCAACCTCTGTGTAGTTTCCATCAGTGCCATTAGAAAGGTCAGTGAATATGTTATCGTCCACTGTGTAATCAGTAGCAGAGCCATTTAAAACACCACCGAATGTTTTGTTAGAGTTTTCTGAGGTGTCTGTGTTCCTAGTTAGCCAGGTGGCGGTGTTGATTCCAAGTGCTGAGCTGGTGGAGTTGGGTACTTCCTCAGTAGCATCATCAGTCTCCTTATCCGGGACCCCACACCGTGGCTTGTTCATGGCAGCCTTGGTGGCGTCGTCAAACAGCCCTGTGACAGACAGGCCGGACACCATCTGGAAGTCTCTGAGAGCTGAGATGAAGGCTTGGCTTTCAGTGGGATTTGGAGAGTCATCGTCATCATCATCATCAGTCTCTGCACGTGACAACGACGAGTCTCCCTCCTGTATCCCAGATAGGTCTTCCTCCCCGGGAAAGTCTTCATCGTTAGAAATGCCTGTTGATTGGTCAAACTGGAGCTCCTCCCAGTTCACCGGTCTTATGAAGCCGTACCTTGAGAGAAATAGCTGGAAATATGGCATGTTGTTAAAACAGCTGGTCGAACTAACACCTCTAGAACATCTAACAGGAAATAACCTAGTCTGGGTACCAGTCTGTTTAGATAACATTCCTCTAGTCTGGGTACCACTCTATTTAGATAACATTCCTCTAGTCTGGCTACCAGTCTGTTTAGATAACATTCCTCTAGTCTGGGTACCACTCTATTTAGATAACATTCCTCTAGTCTGGCTACCAGTCTGTTTAGAAAACATTCCTCTAGTCTGGGTACCAGTCTGTTTAGATAACATTCCTCTAGTCTGTTTAGATAACATTCCTCTAGTCTGGGTACCAGTCTGTTTAGATAACATTCCTCTAGTCTGTTTAGATAACATTCCTCTAGTCTGGGTACCAGTCTGTTTAGATAACATTCCTCTAGTCTGGGTACCAGTCTGTTTAGATAACATTCCTCTAGTCTGGGTACCAGTCTGTTTAGATAACATTCCTCTAGTCTGGGTACCACTCTGTTTAGATAACATTCCACTCGTCTGGGTACCAGTTTGTTTAGATAACCTTCCACTAGTCTGGCTACCAGTCTCGGATTATCTACTTCCTATCCAAATCTTCTCTTTTATTATCTATTATCTAAGTTGTCTACTTCCTATCCAGATCTTGTATTTTATGATCTATTATCTAAGTTGTCTACTTCCTATCCAGATCTTGTATTTTATGATCTATTATCTAAGTTCTCTACTTCCTATCCAGATCTTGTATTTTATTATATATGATCTAAGTTGTCTACTTCCTTTCCAGATCCAGAGGGTCTGATGCAGTCGCAAGAGGAGCTGGATTACCTCGCGGCATTGGACGACGATGGGAACCTATCAGAGATCGGGATCATAATCTCTGAGTTGCCATTGGACGCTCAGATGGCCAAGGCTCTGCTGGCGTCCTGTGAGTTTGATTGTGTGAACGAGGTGGTGACCATCGCAGCTATGCTATCAGATATGTAGTTTACACTCCTACAACCTTTGGCCCATTTGATTCACTCAGGGTGGATTGCACCAACATGGATTAACTCTTAAACTGGGTTTAATCAAGGTTTATCCAGTAATGTTTTTGCACTGAACTTTAAACCTCATTTTTAATAATCATAGTTCAATCTAATCCTTCTTCTACACTAAATTTAATTTAGAACTCAAACCAAGATCAAATGTAATCTTGTTGCTCCATTGTTTTAAAAACTAATTTAAATTCAGTTTTGGGATGAAATCTAAACTGACACTGTTTAAATGCATCAAATATCAGTGTGTGTCTCAGTCATCTGTATGTCCTTTATTTTCTTTGTGATTAACAATTTTATCTCCTGTGGTTCATCATGTTTGTTAAACTCAACTATCCAGCTAAATCATTTGACAGATAAGTGCAATTAATTTCATCCTTAGCCTGAAGTGAAAAGTCACTTTGCTGGCTAGCTAGCAATGACCAGTGCTGGTGTGTTTCCATAAAACTACAACATATTGCTATGGTGAATCTATTAGGACACATTTCACTGATCATAGTTTAGTGATTTAACCTTAGATGGACTAATCCAGTCTTGAAATTAAGTGGTGCAACACATCTCTGATGAAATTATAAACATAGATTTACAAAGTCTAGATTAGGTCTAATCTAAAATTGATTTAAACCATGTTGGTGCAACACACCCTCCGTGTCTTGTAATGGGGTTAATCCCTCGCGCTTATGTTTACATCCATAACGCCTTTATATCCACTACTGAAGATATTAAGAGTATCCATCATAAGCAGTCTTAAAGTCTTAACCATTATGGACAACTACATCGGGCATCTCTGACCTTTTGAATGTATAATCTGCCATATAATTGAATATTGAATGAACATCACATTTGCACCTAATAAAATAGTGATTACTTGGAGAGAGAGAAAATAAAAGTTTTACCTCTGCAGTATCCTGGTCTGTTATGAGCTCAGCCTGGTGAGAGGAGGGGATCTCTAGGTCGGAATGATCCCGACTGTGGAAGGGTTTCTCTGCATCAGTGGAGCCAATGCTGGTCAACAATAATACATTTATCAGCTGGAGTAAAATCAGCATCGTGGTTTGTTGCGGTGTCTCTTGACACGGGTCAGTTTGATGATGGAGAGAGAGAGATAATGACCCACTGAAGAGCGAATCATGTCCTCAACCAAAATGTAAAGGCTCTTTTCCAAAGTTACGCCCTTTAAACGTGACACACTTTGAAGTTTTACAGAGTATCGGCACTTCAATAAAGTAGACCTATAGAGATGGCCTATGACTCGCAATACGCACTCAGCTGCGAAAGGTAAACAAACACCTCTTAAGCGGCTGCTAAATTAAAATGTCGGTGTGACTAACGCTTCCCTGGTTACTAATGGATACTGGTTACTAATGGATACGGAGCGGTCTTAACCGTTGGCATTTCATCCCCGACAGTAAAGGGCAGGAAAACAGCCACGCGACTCCCGCCCAGGAACACACCTGTTTGGAACGCATGGCGCGCGTCTCTCCCCCTCAGCTGGATTTATTCAGTTTAAAACAAAACGGCCATAAATAAAAATCAATAAATCACCATTTCAACATATTGTTATAGCTGTGCACTAATTGTTCAATATTTAATTTTTAATAATTAAATGAATCTTGTTCAATTCTCAAAGTATTCTCATTTAAAAAAATATATTTGTAATATTTATTTATTTAACCTTTATTTAACGAGGCAAGTCAGAAGAAATGATTATATACAATGAGGGTCTACCTGGGAACAGTGGGGTTAACTGCCTTGTTCAGGGGCAGAAGGACAGATTTGTACCTTGTCAGCTCGGTGATTCAACACTAACCACTAGGCTACCTGCCTAGTGTGACACAATAAAATTGTCTCAATGTTTTACCGTAAAAACAATACTTCTATCAGCTCAGTGTATTCACAAGTTTATAAGAGCATGATTTGATACATTCAGTGTCAACAAATAGGCAGAAAGCATTACAATATCTCTGTGGTGCACAACAACACATGACAATATAATAAATATACAGATGGTTATCCGCGATCAAAATAGGACATAAAACCCCACAAATAATAGCAAATACTTCACAGGGATAAATCAATCGCAAAGAACGCAATACCACAATCCTTTTTCACAGAGGCTGAATGAGAACGTGATGGGGGGACGGATCAAGTTTTTCGGGTTGGTATGCGGTCCGTCTCGTCAAGTCTGTCACTGTAGAGCCTTTGCTATCCCTGTGGCTAGGTGCTCAGCTGTAGGTTTGTCTGCTGAGCAGCTGACCGAGAGCCCCTCTGCCATCATGGCCTCTGCTGTGGTGGGTCCTATGGCCGCAAACTGGAAGACAAAAACAACACAACATTTTAAAGTTCAATTGTATTGGCAGTATAACAGCATCACAAGCTCAATGAAGATATCCACAGTCACTTAAAAGTTACATTGGAAAAACGTTCTCACCTTTATCTGCATTAGTTGTTCACCTGACAGTCTCCTCACCGTTTCCAAACAGAACTTGACTCCCGACGGGCTGAAGAAGGCAATGCAGGCTGGAACACCCTGCGTGTGGACGGAGCACAAACCATGACGATTAGAACACCCTGCGTATGGACGGAGCCCAAACCATGACGATTAGAACACCCTGCGTGTGGACGGAGCACAAACCATGACGATTAGAACACCCTGCGTGTGGACGGAGCACAAACCATGACGATTAGAACACCCTGCGTGTGGACGGAGCACAAACCATGACGATTAGAACACCCTGCGTGTGGACGGAGCACAAACCATGACGATTAGTGTATGAATGTTTCTGAACGTTAACAACATCACGACAGGTGATGGGGCGGCAGGGTAGCCTAGTTGTTAGAGCGTTGGACTAGTAACCGGAAGGTTGCAAGTTCAAACCCCCGAGCTGAAAAAAATAAATAATAATAAATAAAATAAACAACATGGATATATGGGATAAATATATCACTAGCCACTTTAAACAATGCTACCTTATATAATGTTACTTACCCTACATTATTCATCTCATATGCATACGTATATACTGTACTCTATATCATCGACTGTATCACTTTAACTATGCCACTTTGTTTACATACTCATCTCATATGTATATACTGTACTCGATACCATCTACTGTATCTTGCCTATGCTGCTCTGTACCATCACTCATTCATATATCTTTATGTACATATTCTTTATCCCCTTACACTGTGTATAAGACAGTAGTTTAGGAATTGTTAGTTAGATTACTTGTTAGATATTACTGCATTGTCGGAACTAGAAGCACAAGCATTTCGCTACACTCGCATTAACATCTGCTAACCATGTGTATGTGACAAATAAAATTTGATTTGATTTGATTTGGATAGTGTTTTTTGAGGGGAAAGTCCGGGACTTAGTTGGTGCTTCCTTTACCTGCTCCGTAAAATGGTTCTTCAGGTTCTTCTCCAGGTCTGGATGTTGAGCTGTCTGATAAACCATCAGTGTGTCTAGAGGAACTCCTTAAAACAAAAACGAGAAACGAACGTCACCTAATGCTATTTAGATACTACCTCGTAAATAGTACAGAGTATTAAGGAGTGAAACGAACGTCACCTAATGCTATTAGATACTACCTCGTAAATAGTACAGAGTATTAAGGAGTGAAACGAACGTCACCTAATGCTATTAGATACTACCTCGTAAATAGTACAGAGTATTAAGGAGTGAAACGAACGTCACCTAATGCTATTAGATACTACCTCGTAAATAGTACAGAGTATTAAGGAGTGAAACGAACGTCACCTAATGCTATTAGATACTACCTCGTAAATAGTACAGAGTATTCATGAGTATTAAAAAAAATAGGAGTTATAAATGCATTTAAGTAAGTCGTAATAGAGGAAACTTACCGTTTTCCCTCAAAGCAGAAGGTAAAACTTCTCTTTTAATGGAACCACAGGGGAAGAGAAGTGGTAATATATTGGCATCCTCTCCTATATCAAGCCAGAATGTAGGTCTAGTTAGCTAGCTCAATATAAAACACAATATGCAACATTTTCAAAGATTTTGCTGAGTTACAGTTCATAAAAATGAAATCAGTCAATTTAAATCAATTAATTTATGGATTTTACCTAACTGGGAATACAGATATGCATCTGTTGGTCGTAGATACCTTTACAAATAGTTAGTGGCGTGGATCAGAAAACCAGTCAGTATCTGGTGTGACCACCATTTGTCTCATGCAGCGCGACACATCTCCTTCACATAGGCCACAATCTACAGCCTGATTAATTCTGTGGAATGTTGTTGTCCCACTCCTCTCCAATGGCTGTGAGAAGTTGCTGGATATTTGTTAGAACTGGAACCACTGTGTCGTACACAACGATCCAGAGCATCCCAAACATGCTCACCGGGTGACATGTCTGGTGAGTGTGCAGGTCATGGAAGAACTGGGACATTTTCAGCTTCCAGGAATTGTGTACAGATCTTTGCGACATGAGGTCGTGTATTATCATGCTGAAACATGAGGTGATGGTGGTATATGAACGGCACGACAATGGGCCTCAGGATCTCGTCACGGTATCTCTGTGCATTCAAATTGCCATTGATAAAATGAAATTGTGTTCGTTGTCCGTAGCTTATGCCTGCCCATACCATAACCCCACCATGGGGCACTCTGTTCACAACGTTGACATCAGCAAACTGCTCGCTCACACAACGCTGTCTGCCATCTGCCCGAAACAGTTGAAACCAGGATTCATCCGTGAAGAGAACACTTCTCCAGCATGCCAGTGGCCATCGAACGTGAGCATTTTCCCACTGAAGTCGATTACGACGCCAAACTGCAGTCAGGTCGAGACCCTGGTGAGGACAACGAGCACGCAGATGAGCTTGTGAGGCCGGTTGGACGTACTGCCAAACTCTCTAAAACAACACTGGAGGCGGCTTATGGTAGAGAAATTAACATTCAATTATCTGGCAACGGCTCTGGTGGACATTCCTGCAGTCAGCTTTCCTATTGCACGCTCCCTCAAAACTTGAGACATCTGTGGTATTGTGCCGTGTGACAAAACTGGGTTATCGTGGCAACGGAGAAATGTTCACTGACAGGGATGTAAGCAAATGTGTCCACAAAATTTGAGAGAAATAAGCTTTTTTGCGCGTTTGGAAAATGCCTAGGATCTTTTATTTCAACTCATGAAACGTAGGAGGAACGCTTTACATGTTGCGTTGTATATTTTTGTTCAGTGTAGTTGCGTTTTAAAAAGGTAAATGACTGTCGTACGTTCAAGGATGAGGCGCGAGAGAACGTCTGCAGTCCCAGTGTCCTCTCCCAGGGGGACCAGACCCAGGTTTTCCACTACGGAAGAACAACAGACAACTGATTACCGAAATATAATACCAAACAGAAACCTACTGTTCATCTAATGACATTAATACAGTAGTAGTGTATGGCATTAATACAGTAGTAGTTTATGGTATTAATACAGTAGTAGTTCATGGTATTAATACAGTAGTAGTTTATGGTACTAATACAGTAGTAGTTTATGGCATTAATACAGTAGTAGTTTATAGTATTAATACAGTAGTAGTTTATGGCATTAATACAGTAGTAGTTTATGGCATTAATACATTAGTAGTTTATAGTATTAATACAGTAGTAGTTTATGGTATTAATACATTAGTAGTTTTTAGTATTAATACAGTTGTAGTTTATGGCATTAATAGAGTAGTAGTTTATGGCATTAATACAGTAGTAGTTTATAGTATTAATACAGTAGTAGTTTATGGTATTAATACAGTAGTAGTTTATAGTATTAATACAGTTGTAGTTTATGGCATTAATAGAGTAGTAGTTTATGGCATTAATACAGTAGTAGTTTATAGTATTAATACAGTAGTAGTTTATGGTATTAATACAGTAGTAGTTTATAGTATTAATACAGTTGTAGTTTATGGCATTAATAGAGTAGTAGTTTATGGCATTAATACAGTAGTAGTTTATAGTATTAATACAGTTGTAGTTTATGGCATTAATACAGTAGTAGTTTATAGTATTAATACAGTAGTAGTTTATGGCATTAATACAGTAGTAGTTTATGGTATTAATACAGTAGTAGTTTACGACATTAATACAGTAGTAGTTTATGGTATTAATACAGTAGTAGTTTATAGTATTAATACAGTTGTAGTTTATAGCATTAATAGAGTAGTAGTTTATGGCATTAATACATTAGTAGTTTATAGTATTAATACAGTAGTAGTTTATAGTACTAATACAGTAGTAGTTTATGGCATTAATACAGTAGTAGTTTATAGTATTAATACAGTAGTAGTTTATGGTACTAATACAGTAGTAGTTTATAGTATTAATACAGTAGTAGTTTATGGTACTAATACAGTAGTAGTTTATAGTACTAATACAGTAGTAGTTTATGGCATTAATACAGTAGTAGTTTATGACATTAATACAGTAGTAGTTTATAGTATTAATACAGTAGTAGTTTATAGTATTAATAGAGTAGTAGTTTATGGTATTAATACAGTAGTAGTTTATGGCATTAATACAGTAGTAGTTTATAGTACTAATACAGTAGTAGTTTATGGCATTAATACAGTAGTAGTTTATAGTACTAATACAGTAGTAGTTTATAGTATTAATACAGTAGTAGTTTATGGCATTAATACAGTAGTAGTTTATAGTATTAATACAGTAGTAGTTTATGGCATTAATACAGTAGTCGTCATTATGCTACACATGAATGAACACCCTAAACATTCTTATAAAGTGTTTTTGGTGCAGATAACAGTTCAATACACTCAAACTTTAACGTTTCAGCTAACAGAACAACCCTGTCGTTCCTTCCCAATAAATCAGAGGTCAACGGAAAAGTACAGATACCGAGAGAGAGAGTGTTGCACCTGCCACCTGCCCTCAATAAAAGACAGGCAGCAAGACGTCAGTAAACTGTCACTTGTGGGAAAGTCATTTCCAGCTGACTGACGGCTCGTGGTAAACATGGTTGACACGTCACTGTGACAGCCAGGTGCCTGTCACACACACCATATATAGTACCATCTCATTAAACGCCCACTCTTGTGGTATTTACAGCTTTTTTTAAAGTACACTCAGTTCCCAGTTTATTAGGTACACCACACAAAAAAAAATGGTTCTCTCCTATCAGCAGCCATCACCAACACTGGACAGTTGAGGAGGGGAAAAAAACATTGCCTGGTCCGATGAATCCCGGTCCCTGTGACGTCATGCTGATGGCAGAGTCAGGATTTGGCCTAAATAGCATGAGTCCGTGGCCCCCCATCCTGCCTGGTGTCAACGGTAAAGGCTGATAGCGGGGGTGTACTGGTGTGGAGAATGTTTTCCTGGCACACGTTACGTCCCTTGATACCAATTGAGCAACGGTTTCCATTCCCCGGAGAATTCAGGCTGTTCTGGAGGCAAAGGGGTGTCCTACCCAGTACGAGATGGGTGTACCTAATAAACTGGCCACTGAGTTTACAGTATATATATCCCATATGACCAGATCCTCTCAGTGAAACAAAAGAGAGACAATCACTTTAGAGACACGAAGTTGTTGTAAAACGACAAAGAACTCCACGCTGAATAGAAGTGTTTAATGCCCGTAAGTTTACACAATGTTTCGTGATCAATTAACTCACCTAACGCTGCAGTAGCCTTCCCAACAACATAGATGGACTTGGCATTCCATTTGTCTCTTATGTCCATGTTCCACTCTATAAATAGAAAACAGAAATTAAAACGAGTAGCTTTACATTCACTAACGCGTGTTGACTTTGTCCGTCTGAAAAAGACTCAGGCACAAGAGGCCTATCCTTTCCTAACAATTACTTTTTGTTAACGGGGGGGGGGGGGCATTTTACAGGACATAGCTTAAAACTTCACGAGATCTACTCACGTTCCGTTCTTTCATCATCTTCAAGACACATTTTGACTGCCTCCACCGCCCTCGGGCTGGTAAAAATCAGCCCGCCGTGTCGTTCTGGCTGAAACAGCTGTAGTAGTAGAGACAACAGCTGTATAACGACTACTAAACAGAAACCAAACAGTTCCAATGTTCAGTAACACTTTACACCCGTAATAACCATGTCATAATATGTCATAATGGCTGACATAACAGGGTCATAACACTGTCATGACCCTTATATACATACATACATACATTACATACATACATACATACATTACATTAATTACAGAAATACATACAATAATTACATACATTGCATAAAAACATTACATACATAACATTACATTACATTACATTACCATACATACATACATACATACATACATACATACATACATACATACATACATACATACATACATACGTTGTTAAATATATTGTGTTATTTTCTGGCTGGTTATGACACCTACATAAGAGTGTCAAAACCCACATTTATTCAAACGTGTTTTTCCCTGACAAGAAGTTTCCTTTCGTTTTGAAAGTGTGCTTCTTTGTTGTTGTTGTTGTTTACTTGGACTAAGATAATACACTATATGACACTGTCACGAAGCATTATGACATCATAATCCTACTAGCCATTAAAGCCAGGCCTATCACGTACACCTTATGACACTGTCCTTACGTCATCCTGTGACACTGTCACATCAGTCAAAAAGGTGTCTTGTCCTACTCCTGAAATCTGCTCCTGCATTCATCCCAGTCATCAACAATAGAGCATTATGGGTAGGCGTATGTCTGACATGAATTTTGCGTGCATTTATAAAGATAATTTAATATAGTCAATTTCAGAAACTATTATATCACATAAACATACTGTTGACCAGTAGGCTATGGTGGAATGGAATGTTCTACCTTAAAGTAACTAACCTTGTGGTAGGTTTAGTCAACCTTGGTAGGTTTAGTCAGTGTCCTAACCAGCCATAAATTAACTAACCTTGATAGGTTTAGTCAGTGTCCTAACCAGCCATAAAGTAACTAACAACAGGTCTAAATATATATGTTTAGTCATAAGTGTTATAACCATATTATGACAGGTTATAACAGGTTATGTCAGCTGTTATGACATATTTTGACGGTTATGTCAGCTGTTATGATGCTTATGGTGTCCCAGTAAAATGTTACCAAACTTTCGATCTTCAAATCAACACTTTGATTTTAAATAAATGGTATTCACCTTGTCTGACAATGTGTTCAAGGAAACAAATGTAAACGACAACACAGGAATTAAGGTTGCTTCGTGTCCACGCGATGCCAGCTCCTGTAAACGCAAAGTTGAGAGCTCTGAAAATCAAATCAATTTCACTGTTACACAGTCACCCTTATACATTTAGGTTATAATGCCCGAGAAGCCGGTGTTTCGAAGATATATTGTGACTGGTGTTTGTTATTGGCACATTTGTTTACAATATATCCACCAAAACACCGGCTTCGAGGGCACGATCACTTTTATACAACGGGTTACCAACACATTCAAATAATGATTCACATATTTTCATTAAAAAAATATATATATTGATGAATTTATTCATGATATTTCATCCTTCCGCAAGATATAGTCCCGATACAAATCTATGGTTGCTACCCAAGCTGGTTGATCGTTCGTTCTGTCGGTTTGGTTGCTAGAGACCCGACCCAGTCGTTCAGTCTTTTTGTTCTGTATCAATGAACGGACGGTCTAAATTTATACTGTTACACTTGCTAGCTTGCCAACTACGGACAGCTAGGTCAAAAAGCGCAAACAGAATAACAGCAAAGTAGCTGCATTTACATTTGTTTCAGCTGTTTTCTAGTGACATTTATTTGGATACATCCATAACAATGAGCTAATGAGACCCGATTTCACCTGGCATAGAAGATGTGCTCTCTTGTCAGGACACTGTTGTTCAGAGGAGCTAACCAGCAACACAGCTAAACACAATCACTTCAAACTGAAGCTGGAAACACTGCAAACGAGCTGCATTTCGTTTTGTTTGACCTGTTTGTACAATATATATATATCCATAAAAAATGATGCCAGCTGATGCATTATTTAGACTGGCTGAGAAACGCTGCCTGCCTGTCTGTATCGTCACGACTCCCAACATGTTCAAAACTATGGGTCAGCTGGAGATAGAATTTGAATATTGAAACAATGTTGCAAATGTCGGAAAGACAGACAAGGTTTATATAAAACCTCCGCTGTTGGAAACTAAATGTTAGTCTAAAAGAAATGGTGAGATAATGTATTTTTATAGCGGAGATCAAGTTTATAAATTGTCTGGCTGGGCTGATGAGACGGTTGATTGCGCAATCAGATGGAACAGAGTAAATAGGCATTTTAACGTCATAGATTTAGCTGGTGGTAATTTATGGAACAGACATCGGCTGGACTGCGGTTTTAACCAATCAGCATTCAGGATTAGAACCACCCGTCCTATAATGCATTATAATAGGTGTAGAGTATAATAGAATAGGGTTGAATAGAACAGAATATAATGCACATGCAAGCTGCAAATATCAATACAAAAGATGATTCTCTACTGTACCTTGATGTAAGGATCTGGTCCAGAGCCTCCCTCTCTTGGTTCTTTCAGAAGCAATACATGCATTTCGACAGATGACTCAGAGCCCTGTGGAATAAGACAAGAAGGGATACAACTTAATGTTACCGTCTGCAACGAGGTCAATGATGAAAATCGTTAACACATTAAAAAAAAATCCACTGAATGCAGATTTACACTATTTAGTAAGATTATAAACTGAATGACTGACCCGGTGCAGTAGCTTCAGGACAGAAGGTTTACGGGGGTGGAACCCGTAGAGGGCTAACGTTACACCCAGCGCCTGTCATATGTCGCCTACTGATAACAATGATGTTGAGCCATGAATCAACTGTTTTCATAGCTCGGACCATTTATCAATTAGAGGCATGCGATGTTATTCAGTCAGCTGTAGAGCTCGGGTCTCTCATGCACCAGTATACTGTACGTTTTATGTACTTGCAATGTTGTTATGTTATGCAATACAATTCAAATATGGAGCTGTCACTTCTGAGCCAACGCGACACATTACTTGGCTCCGTTGGCGCAACCATAAAACAATAACTGCACACACAATAATTATCATGCTTAATTATTGAGCTAACTCGTTTTCGTTTTCAAGTCAACAGAAAATTTACAGAAACCGTAGAAAAATCAACAATAATTGGATGTACACAAACACTGTACCTCGATCTCTTCCTCCAGCTGGCTTCATGGCTACTACTAAAACGAGGAAATAGGGGACATCAAAATAGTCATGTTTTGTTAGCATAATACTTGAGCAATAACAATGAATTTTATCACTACTGTTACAATTATAGAAAGTAATAGTTTTTTTTCTTCTGGAACAGTTCAGTAAACAATATTCGACCATATTTTAAATATAATTTACAAATACAATATATATATCCCTTATGATCAAAATGGTTTATTCCATTCTGCTGTCAGCGTGAGTAACCGGACACCATTGCGGTTCTGCACACGGGCTTTCCAAGCATAATGAAGCATGCAACAATTGATCCAAAATGGCCGCTACAGTGTCTCAGTTTCTCAGTACACCAACTCCACTTTAATCCCTTTCCCCATACGCGTGGTATCTGTTTTGGCAGCATGGCTTCTTCAGCGAAAAGACGAGCAGTTGGAATTGGAGAAAATCCCGCTGATAGTGAGGATAACAGCTCTGATGAAGGATTGGAAAACGACGGTGATTCATTAGAGAATGACAGCGGATCAGAAGAGGAGATCAATGAAGTACGATAATGTGTCTAGTGAACTGGCTATATTCCTGGCCTAGCAGGCTAGCTAGCACTGGCTAAACGTGTTAGATGGGTGAGATAGATAGCTAGCTTTTTAGCAAACAACTGTTGTTCATATCAATCTAGTTAACAATGGTTAAGTATGTTAGGGACATGCTAAACATAGCCAGTCGGTCACTTCAGAGTTTTAAACTAGCTAAATAGTGAAGTGCATGGACATTTACACACTTAAAACCAGAAGAGTAGTTTAGACAAACAAAACAATCGATACCAGTATTGACACTAAAACCGTCCCCATCAAGTCCAAAACATTGTCTCGGGAGTCGGGACTTGTATTAACAACCTTTTTGTTTGATTCCAGGAGGTCATTGTAGACTTTGAGGCCCATACCATTACTCACAATGACTACAACGGGGTCAAGAAACTCATGCAACAGCTGTTTCTGAAGGCTCGTGTCAATACATCCGAGTTGACCGATCTCCTCATCCAGCAGAATCATATTGGAAGCGTCATCAGGGTAAGAAACCAGACGCGTTGAGTCTATCAGACCAGACCATCACAAATATGCATCATACAATTCAACGCATCATATTAAACTCCCAAAATATGATTATACACATATGCTCTCTTCAAATCAGTTGTATTCGTCACATACATGTTTAGCAGATGTTATTGTGGGTGTAGGGAAATGCTTGTATTTCTAGCTCCAGTTTCCTTCTCCCACATCCAACGGAGAACAATTTATATGAATTCAGTAGCATCATGTATGTCTTTCTGCATGTTTTGTTGTCAGCAAGCAGAGGTGCCAGAGGACAGTGATGATGATGAGGATCCAGCCGATGAGGTGTTTGGTTTCATCAGCATGCTCAACCTCACTGAGAGAAAGGTAGGTACAGTCCGATGTTGTCAATTTGGGGTGGCAGGTAGCCTACAGGGTTGGGCCAGTAACCGAAAGGTTGCTAGATCGAATCCCGGAGCTGACAAGGTAAACATCTGTCGATCTGCCCCTGAACAAGGCAGTTAACCCACTGTTCCCCTGTAGGCCGTCATTGTAAATAAGAATTTGTTCTTATAACTGACTTGCCAAGTTAAATAAAATAAAAAATATATGATCTATGAAATCACTTAACTTGACACTTTCTCAACCAATGAGATGTTACGATACAAAATACATTGTTGTTCACTCTTCTCTCTGTCTGAATCTGAAATTTTAAAAGGACGACCTTGAGGAAAGATCTGTTTTCCATAGACTTCAATGTAGTAGCCCACTTCCTCTTCCTGCCTACTGCACTAGCCTGCATTTTGACCAATCACGGCAGTCTGGTGAAAAGGTCTATCTGTTAGTAACTGTGTTCTGATCCGTCCACAGGGTGTCCAGTGTGTGGAGGAGGTCAAGGATCTGATCCTGGGTCAGTGTGAGAAGAGTTGTCCCCATAGTGTGACAGACGATCTGGAGAAGGTCCTCAACGACACCACTAAGCCTGTGGGACTGCTGCTCAGCGAGAGGTTCATCAACGTGCCCCCACAGATCGCCCTGCCTCTCCACAAACAACTACAGTGAGTCCCTGTCTAACCCTGACCCCACAGATCGCCCTGCCTCTCCACAAACAGCTACAGTGAGTCCCTGTCTAACCCGAACCCCCACAGATCATCCTGCCACTCTTAAACAGCTACAGTGAGTCTCTGTCTAACCCGAACCCCCACAGATCATCCTGCCCCTCTAAACAGCTACAGTGAGTCTGTCTAACCCTAACCCCCACAGATCGCCCTGCCCCTCTAAACAGCTACAGTGAGTCTGTCTAACCCCCACAGATCGCCCTGCCACTCCAAAACAGCTACAGTGAGTCTGTCTAAGCCTAACCCCCACAGATCGCCCTGCCACTCTAAACAGCGACAGTGAGTCTGTCTAACCCTAACCCCCACAGATCGCCCTGCCACTCTAAACATCTACAGTGAGTCTGTCTAACCCCCACAGATCGCCCTGCCACTCTAAACAGCTACAGTGAGTCTGTCTAACCCCCACAGATCGCCCTGCCCCTCTAAACAGCTACAGTGAGTCTGTCTAACCCCCCCCACAGATCGCCCTGCCCCTCTAAAACAGCTACAGTGAGTCTGTCTAACCCCCCCCACAGATCGCCCTGCCACTCTAAACAGCTACAGTGACTCTGTCTAAGCCTAACCCCCACAGATTGCCCTGCCACTCTAAACAGCGACAGTGAGTCTGTCTAACCCCCCCCACAGATCGCCCTGCCACTCTAAACAGCTACAGTGAGTCTGTCTAACCCCCCCCACAGATCGCCCTGCCATTCTAAACAGCTACAGTGAGTCTGTCTAACCCCCCCCACAGATCGCCCTGCCACTCTAAACAGTTACAGTGAGTCTGTCTAACCCCCACAGATCGCCCTGCCACTCTAAACAGCTACAGTGAGTCTGTCTAACCCTAACCCCCACAGATCGCCCTGCCACTCTAAACAGCGACAGTGAGTCTGTCTAACCCCCCACAGATCGCCCTGCCACTCTAAACAGCGACAGTGAGTCTGTCTAACCCTAACCCCACAGATCGCCCTGCCACTCTAAACAGCTACAGTGAGTCTGTCTAACCCTAACCCCCACAGATCACCCTGCCCCTCTAAACAGCTACAGTGAGTCTGTCTAACCCCCACAGATCGCCCTGCCACTCCACAAACAGCTACAGTGACTCTGTCTAAGCCTAACCCCCACAGATCGCCCTGCCACTCCAAAACAGTTACAGTGAGTCTGTCCCTAACCCCCACAGATCACCCTGCCACTCCAAAAACAGCTACAGTGAGTCTGTCTAACCCCCACAGATCATCCTGCCCCTCCACAAACAGCTACAGTGAGTCTGTCTAACCCCCACAGATCGCCCTGCCACTCCACAAACAGTTACAGTGACTCTGTCTAACCCTAACCCCCACAGATCGCCCTGCCACTCCAAAACAGTTACAGTGAGTCTGTCTAACCCCCACAGATCACCCTGCCTCTCCACAAACAGCTACAGTGAGTCTCCGTCTAACCCCCCCCACAGATCACCCTGCCTCTCCACAAACAGTTACAGTGAGTCTGTCTAACCCCCACAGATCACCCTGCCTCTCCACAAACAGTTACAGTGAGTCTGTCTAACCCCCACAGATCGCCCTGCCTCTCCACAAACAGTTACAGTGAGTCTGTCTAACCCCCACAGATCACCCTGCCTCTCCACAAACAGTTACAGTGAGTCTGTCTAACCCCCACAGATCGCCCTGCCACTCCAAAACAGTTACAGTGAGTCTGTCTAACCCCCACAGATCGCCATGCCTCTCCACAAACAGTTACAGTGAGTCTGTCTAACCCCCACAGATCGCCCTGCCTCTCCACAAACAGTTACAGTGAGTCTGTCTAACCC
>NW_027007615.1:0-1614 GCF_036934945.1 Oncorhynchus masou masou | reverse complement strand
TATTCGCCCCTTGAACTTTGCGACCTTTTGCCACATTTCAGGCTTCAAACATAAAGATATAAAACTGTATTTTTTTGTGAAGAATCAACAACAAGTGGGACACAATCATGAAGTGGAGCGACATTTATTGAATATTTCAAACTTTTTAACAAATCAAAAACTGAAAAATTGGGCGTGCAAAATTATTCAGCCCCCTTAAGTTAATACTTTGTAGCGCCACCTTTTGCTGCGATTACAGCTGTAAGTCGCTTGGGGTATGTCTCTATCAGTTTTGCACATCGAGAGACTGACATTTTTTCCCATTCCTCCTTGCAAAACAGCTCGAGCTCAGTGAGGTTGGATGGAGAGCATTTGTGAACAGCAGTTTTCAGTTCTTTCCACAGATTCTCGATTGGATTCAGGTCTGGACTTTGACTTGGCCATTCTAACACCTGGATATGTTTATTTTTGAACCATTCCATTGTAGATTTTGCTTTATGTTTTGGATCATTGTCTTGTTGGAAGACAAATCTCCGTCCCAGTCTCAGGTCTTTTGCAGACTCCATCAGGTTTTCTTCCAGAATGGTCCTGTATTTGGCTCCATCCATCTTCCCATCAATTTTAACCATCTTCCCTGTCCCTGCTGAAGAAAAGCAGGCCCAAACCATGATGCTGCCACCACCATGTTTGACAGTGGGTATGGTGTGTTCAGGGTGATGAGCTGTGTTGCTTTTACGCCAAACATAACGTTTTGCATTGTTGCCAAAAAGTTCAATTTTGGTTTCATCTGACCAGAGCACCTTCTTCCACATGTTTGGTGTGTCTCCCAGGTGGCTTGTGGCAAACTTTAAACAACACTTTTATGGATATCTTTAAGAAATGGCTTTCTTCTTGCCACTCTTCCATAAAGGCCAGATTTGTGCAATATACGACTGATTGTTGTCCTATGGACAGAGTCTCCCACCTCAGCTGTAGATCTCTGCAGTTCATCCAGAGTGATCATGGGCCTCTTGGCTGCATCTCTGATCAGTCTTCTCCTTGTATGAGCTGAAAGTTTAGAGGGACGGCCAGGTCTTGGTAGATTTGCAGTGGTCTGATACTCCTTCCATTTCAATATTATCGCTTGCACAGTGCTCCTTGGGATGTTTAAAGCTTGGGAAATCTTTTTGTATCCAAATCCCGCTTCAAACTTCTTCACAACAGTATCTCGGACCTGCCTGGTGTGTTCCTTGTTCTTCATGATGCTCTCTGCGCTTTTAACGGACCTCTGAGACTATCACAGGTGCAGGTGCATTTATGCGGAGACTTGATTACACACAGGTGGATTGTATTTATCATCATTAGTCATTTAGGTCAACATTGGATCATTCAGAGATCCTCACTGAACTTCTGGAGAGGAGTTTGCTGCACTGAAAGTAAAGGGGCTGAATAATTTTGCACAGCCCAATTTTTCAGTTTTGATTTGTTAAAAAGTTTGAAATATCCAATAAATGTCGTTCCACTTCATGATTGTGTCCCACTTGTTGTTGATTCTTCACAAAAAAATACAGTTTTATATCTTTATGTTTGAAGCCTGAAATGTGGCAAAAGGTCGCAAAGTTCAAGGGGGCCGAATAATATCGCAAGGCACTGTAC
>NW_027007614.1:0-1615 GCF_036934945.1 Oncorhynchus masou masou | reverse complement strand
TCTCTGCCTATTTCTGTAGCACTAACAATCCACTAGAAGGTGGCAGCGAAGACTATAGCATATGCTCAGAAGTCAGTACTCACACCTCGCTTTACCTTACCGGCATGTGATCAAACTATGTGCGGACTGTGCGGGAGAGATAAAGGCTCTGCTTTAAGCGTGTGCCTGTGTGTGCGTGAGAGAGAAAGAGAGAGAAATAGCACCAGACCGTGGCAGAGACAGGGATAACAGCTGTATAAATGTTTCAGGGCAAGACTTAGTGAGTGGGATGGAGAGATTCAATCTATTGTTGATTCTGTCACACAGCAGTGATTATAGAGGAGTGGAAGTGGTATCAAACAACCCTTATACCATCATGATGTTCCAGTTTGTTCAATAAAACCTAATGTGACATACAGGGCTGTTACGGTGACCGTATTACCACCACACTGGCGGTCACGAGCCATGACAGCAGTCAAATTCCATGTGACCGTTTAGTCATGGTTATTAGGCTTCTCCAAGCTCTGATGCTGCTGGTGGTCATTAGCAGCCTACCAAACTCGCTAACTGTCTGGTACTCAGCACTCTATTGTCCCTCTAATCACTCGGACATCAATGCAAATGTAATCAAAAATCTAAATCAAAATCATGCCCATGAGTTAATGTTGCGCAATATTTCTACAGGCTATGCAATTGCGTGAGAAAACAATGTTTTAGAATGGGCCTTTATTGAATATAGGTGGATCCATCAGCTTTCTACAGGCTAAAAAAAAACTTTAAAAAAAAACTTAACATATGTAAATATTTGTATGAACATATGTTACCCCACTCTTCCACCAATCCACCTGCAAGTCCCCGGACATTTCTGGGGGGAATGGCCCTAGCCCTCACCCTCCGATCCAACAGGTCCCAGATGTGCTCAACGGGATTGAGATCCGGGCTCTTCGCTGGCCATGGCAGAACACTGACATTCCTGTCTTGCAGGAAATCACACACAGAATGAGCAGTATGGCTGGTGGCATTGTCATGCAGAAGGGTCATGTCAGGATGAGCCTGCAGGAAGGGCTATTTTACCAAGAAAGAGAGTGATGGTTGACTGCATCAGATGACCTGATCCCAATCACCTGACTTCAACCCAATTGAGATGGTTTGGGATGAGTTGGACCGTGGAGTGAAGGAAAGCAGCCAACAAGTGCTCAGCATATGTGGGAACTCCTTCAAGCTTGTTGGAAAAGCAATACAGGTGAAGCTGGTTGAGAGAATTCCACGAGTGTGCAAAGCTGTCATCAAGGCAAAAAGGGTGGCTACTTTGACGAATCTCAAATGTCGATTAAGGCAGCCCCCTGTACCTCTGATTCAGAGGGGTTGGGTTAAATGCAGAAATACCTTTCAGTTGAATGCATTCAGTTGTACAACTGACGATGTATCCCACTTTCCCTAACTGGCATACACAGGCTGCGAGTTTGAGGAAGATAATTTCCACCATAACAATGCACCTTTATAATAGAGCACTACATGCATAAATCACATTTGCCATTAATTTTGAGAACAGTGTCTTCCCACTAATTGATTGCATTTTGGAACATTCGCTCTTATAGCCTACTGCCATGTGCACATTCAAAATATTACGCTAAAT
>NW_027007613.1:0-1616 GCF_036934945.1 Oncorhynchus masou masou | reverse complement strand
ACGCTGCATTTTGGTCCGCTTCTCCTTCGACAAACGAGAACCGTTACACACTTAGTATTACCTTCTTATCTACAGTATACATATCTTGCTGGAATATTACATAATGTATGCGGCAGCATACACATACAAGACATTTTTGGACTCATCTTGTTGTGCTGTGCTCACTTGAACTGGAAAGTGGCGTGGCGGTCATTCGTGGGCAAATTTTGTTATCAGACTTTGTCATCAATGGAATTATGATGCTTTCAAGACAACTGGGAACTGAAAAAAACATGACGTCAGGTCGAAACATGATTTCGGTGATGTTCAGGTCGGAGCTCTAGAAAGAGGTCCGAGTTCTTGACTTGGAATTCCCAGTTGGATGACAGTTCAAAACGTACACACCCACTCCACTTAATAGCAGTCTATTGATTGCCTTGCAATGCTTGCAGTTAGCCACAGATTCTTTTCAAACCACCCATTGTTGAATTTGTGATTTCCAACTTGGTGTAATGTTTATATCCAATGGCCGATGAGCATCAATACGTTTTATCCATAATTTCTCTTCATATGACAAGTATTGAAAAGGATTTGCCTGTAGATTGTCGACTTGATTCATGATGATGACTGGAGGCTTGCTAGCTAAGATTTAGATTTTGTATGATGTTGACATTATCAGTACAATCAAAACTACGATGGGTATAACTTGATTTGAAGTCATATTCTCTGTGGCCAATGACCTTGAGCCTTCTTGGATGCGTACTTCTAATGTAATTCTATGGCAGCACCCAAGGGGCTTGAATTTTCAAGCGCTCCCTATAGATTTTGCAGTAACGTAGTATCCCCATGAGTGACCAAACACTGAGCCAATCACGGTGCAACTAGAGAACATTACCAAACCTTACGCTCCAGAGCTTGACGTTGCCGGTCTACTAACCACTGGTCCTGGCAAGCCACATTGCGCACACCTGCTCCCCATCGTTAAGCACACCTGGACTTCATCACCACCGTTATTACTCTCCCTTTATATAGCCCTCTGTAGCCTCAGTAATCAGGCAGTATTGGTTTTGGTAACATTCAGTACGCAGCGCCGGTTTTGCGCTTGCTTGCTGTATTTTTTTAAATAACTCACCTTCTGCACCTGACTCCCCGTGACAAGATTACAGCTAGGCTAAAATACATGCACTTTGGAACTGCTTTCTCACGAAAGTAAAAAAGAGACCATGTTTGTATGAGACTTTATTAACTCGTTTGCAAACTGATATGTGACATGTATTAATGCCAAAAAAAAACAGGCAAAACTTTTTTTTAAATATATATTTCTTTGTATAAACAGGTGGGGCTCAAAACAGGTGGGCTTTGCCTCACGTGCCCTGAATGAGGGGTCACCCCTGATAGTACAGTAAGCCACTGTAGTAAACTACTCCACTGTCACTTCTACACTGACAGATTGACTGACATAGAGGAAGTCTATTGTAGAGATAAGAATGTAATGACATAACTCATCAGCCAGCTGGTGACATGTTAAACCCTCATGCTATGGAGGATGGCAGGGGATAGCGAGAGAGGGGTTTAGAAAGAGAATAACAAGAAGGAGAGAGATGCAGAGATGCACATCATCACCATGACCACACACA
>NW_027007612.1:0-1616 GCF_036934945.1 Oncorhynchus masou masou | reverse complement strand
TTTCCGGAGACCTTCTCCCTTACCTCACCTCGCTCATCAACTCATCCCTGACCGCTGGCTACGTCCCTTCCGTCTTCAAGAGGCGAGAGTTGCACCCCTTCTGAAAAAACCTACACTCCGATCCCTCCGATGTCAACAATTACAGACCAGTATCCCTTCTTTCTTTTCTCTCCAAAACTCTTGAACGTGCCGTCCTTGGCCCAGCTCTCCCGCTATCTCTCTCAGAATGACCTTCTTGATCCAAATCAGTCAGGTTTCAAGACTAGTCATTCAACTGAGACTGCTCTTCTCTGTATCACGGAGGCGCTCCGCCACTGCTAAAGCTAACTCTCTCTCCTCTGCTCTCATCCTTCTAGACCTATCGGCTGCCTTCGATACTGTGAACCATCAGATCCTCCTCTCCACCCTCTCCGAGTTGGGCATCTCCGGCGCGGCCCACGCTTGGTTGCGTCCTACCTGACAGGTCGCTCCTACAGGTGGCGTGGCGAGAATCTGTCTCCTCACCACGCGCTCTCACCACTGGTGTCCCCCAGGGCTCTGTTCTAGGCCCTCTCCTATTCTCGCTCATACACCAAGTCACTTGGCTCTGTCATAACCTCACATGGTCTCTCCTATCATTGCTATGCAGACGACACACAATTAATCTTCTCCTTTCCCCCTTCTGATGACCAGGTGGCGAATCGCATCTCTGCATGTCTGGCAGACATATCAGTGTGGATGACGGATCACCACCTCAAGCTGAACCTCGGCAAGACGGAGCTGCTCTTCCTCCCGGGGAAGGACTGCCCGTTCCATGATCTCGCCATCACGGTTGACAACTCCATTGTGTCCTCCTCCCAGAGCGCTAAGAACCTTGGCGTGATCCTGGACAACACCCTGTCGTTCTCAACCAACATCATGGCGGTGGCCCGTTCCTGTAGGTTCATGCTCTACAACATCCGCAGAGTACGACCCTGCCTCACACAGGAAGCGGCGCAGGTCCTAATCCAGGCACTTGTCATCTCCCGTCTGGATTACTGCAACTCGCTGTTGGCTGGGCTCCCTGCCTGTGCCATTAAACCCCTACAACTCATCCAGAACGCCGCAGCCCGTCTGGTGTTCAACCTTCCCAAGTTCTCTCACGTCACCCCGCTCCTCCGCTCTCTCCACTGGCTTCCAGTTGAAGCTCGCATCCGCTACAAGACCATGGTGCTTGCCTACGGAGCTGTGAGGGGAACGGCACCGCAGTACCTCCAGGCTCTGATCAGGCCCTACACCCAAACAAGGGCACTGCGTTCATCCACCTCTGGCCTGCTCGCCTCCCTACCACTGAGGAAGTACAGTTCCCGCTCAGCCCAGTCAAAACTGTTCGCTGCTCTGGCCCCCAATGGTGGAACAAACTCCCTCACGACGCCAGGACAGCAGAGTCAATCACCACCTTCCGGAGACACCTGAAACCCCACCTCTTCAAGGAATACCTAGGATAGGATAAGTAATCCTTCTCACCCCCCTTAAATGATTTAGATGCACTATTGTAAGTGGCTGTTCCACTGGATGTCAGAAGGTGAATTCACCAATTTGTAAGTCGCTCTGGATAAGAGCGTCTGCTAAATGACTTAAATGTAATGTAAATGTAA
>NW_027007611.1:0-1617 GCF_036934945.1 Oncorhynchus masou masou | reverse complement strand
TCGGCGTTCGACGTCACCGGTCTTCTAGCCATCATTGATCCATTTTTCATTTTCCATTGGTTTTGTCTTGTCTTCCCACACACCTGTTTTCAATCCCATTCATTACCTGTTGTGTATTTAACCCTCTGTTTCCCCTCATGTCTTTGTCAGAGATTGTTTTATTGTCAGTGTAGTTTTATGTTGTATAGGTGCGCGTCGGGTCCTCGTACCCATGTTTGTTTATGTATATACCTTTTAGTGTGATGGAGCATGTTACGTGGACTTTATTAAAAGACTCCATTTTACACTACGTTTGACTCTCCTGCGCCTGACTTCCATGCCACCTATACACCTATGCCTGACAGAATCTCTGACCAATAATATGAAGTCAGCAGGAGAGGACACTATGCCCATGGAGCTGGAGGAACGCGTTCAGGAACAAGCGAGGGAGCTTGACTGTATAAGCTCTGTCATGGATCGCATTGTCCAGAAAATGGATCGCTGGGAGAGACAGGGAGTTTCTCCAGCGCCACCACCACCACAACCGGAATCTCCCGTGAACGTTTTTTCCTCTCCGGAATTGAAGATCCATTTATCCCTACCCACGGGATACAACGGAGATACTGCCGGCTGCCAGGGTTTCCTCCTTAAGCTGAACTTATATCTAGCCACGGCCTCCCCAGTACCATCTGACCGTGAGAAGAGTTACGCCCTTGTCTCATGCCTCACCGGGAAAGCCCTGGAATGGGCCAGCTCTGTGTGTACAAGGGAGGATGCGGCGTTGGACCATTTTGAGGAGTTCACCCGCCAATTACGGATAGTATTCGATCATTCACCTGAAGGCAAAGCAGCGGGTGAGCTCCTCTATCATCTGAGGCAGGAGACGAGGAGTGCACAGGAGTTTGCTTTGGAGTTTAGGACCTTGGCTGCTGGCGCTGGATGGAGCGACAGGGCCCTGATCGACCATTACCGTTGCAGTCTACGCAAGGACGTCCGTCGGGAGCTGGCCTGTAGAGACACCACTCATGTTTCCCCTCATGTCTTTGTCAGAGATTGTTTTATTGTCAGTGTAGTTTTATGTTGTATAGGTGCGCGTCGGGTCCTCGTACCCATGTTTGTTTATGTATATACCTTTTAGTGTGATGGAGCATGTTACGTGGACTTTATTAAAAGACTCCATTTTACACTACGTTTGACTCTCCTGCGCCTGACTTCCATGCCACCTATACACCTATGCCTGACAGAATCTCTGACCAATAATATGAAGTCAGCAGGAGAGGACACTATGCCCATGGAGCTGGAGGAACGCGTTCAGGAACAAGCGAGGGAGCTTGACTGTATAAGCTCTGTCATGGATCGCATTGTCCAGAAAATGCAATTACGGATAGTATTCGATCATTCACCTGAAGGCAAAGCAGCGGGTGAGCTCCTCTATCATCTGAGGCAGGAGACGAGGAGTGCACAGGAGTTTGCTTTGGAGTTTAGGACCTTGGCTGCTGGCGCTGGATGGAGCGACAGGGCCCTGATCGACCATTACCGTTGCAGTCTACGCAAGGACGTCCGTCGGGAGCTGGCCTGTAGAGACACCACTCATGTTTCCCCTCATGTCTTTGTCAGAGATTGTTTTATTGTCAGTGT
>NW_027007610.1:0-1618 GCF_036934945.1 Oncorhynchus masou masou | reverse complement strand
GGCTTCGAGGTCCAGAGTTTGAGCGTTTGAGAGCTTTATATCAATCAACCTTTTAAGGCCATTCATTTTCTGTGTAATGCAACTAATACAAACATTTTGCAGATTTTTGCAGGATTTACACTACATAACCAAAAGTATGTTGACACCTGCTTGTTGAACATCTCATTCCAAAATCACGGGCATTAAAATGGAGTTGGTCCCCCCTTTGCTGCTATAACAGCCTCCACTCTTCTGGGAAGGCTTTCCACTAGATGTTGGAACATTGCTGCGGGGACTTGCTTCAGCCACTAAAGTATTAGTGAGGTCGGTCACTGATGTTGGGCGATTAGGCCTGGCTCGCAGTCAGCGTTCCAATTCATCCCCAAGGTGTTGGATGGGATTGAGGTTAGGAGCACGACAAACCATTTCTATATGGACCTCGTTTTGTGCAGGGGGCAGTGTCATGCTGAAACAGGAAAGGGCTTCCCCAAACTGTTACCACAAAGTTGGAGGCACAGAATCGTCAAGAATGTAATTTTATGTTGTAGTATTAGATTTCCCTTCACTGGAACTAAGGGGCCTGCTTGAACCATGAAAAACAGCCCTAGACCATTATTCCTCCTCTACCAAACGTTAAAGTTGGCACTATGCATTGGGGCAGGTAGCATTCTCCTGGCGTCCACCAAACCCAGATGTGTCCGTGGGACTGCCAGACGGTGAAGCATGATTCATCACTCCAGAGAACGTGTTTCCGCTGGTCCAGAGTTCAATGGTGCAGAGCTTTACACCACTCCAGTCGATGGCTGGCATTGCGCATGGTGATGTTAGGCTGGTGTGCAGCTGCTCGGTCATGGAAACCCATTTCATGAAGCTCCCGACAAACAGTTGTTGTGCTGACATTGCTTCCAGAGGCAGTGAGTGTTGCAACCGAGAACAGAGGATTTTTATGCGCTGCGCGCCTCAGCACTCAGCGGTCCCGTTCTGTGAGCTTGTGTGGCCTACCACTATGTGGCATTTCCACTTCAAAATAACAACACTTACAGTTGACCAGGGCAGCTGGTCAACACTTACAGTTGACCAGGGCAGCTCTAGCAGGGCAGAAATTTGATGAACTGACTTGTTGGAAAGGTGGCATCCTGTGACAGTGCCACGTTGAAAGTCACTGAGCTCTTCAGTAAGGCCATTCTACTGCCAATGTTTGTCTAAGGAGATTGCATGGCCGTGTGCTCAATTTTATACACCTGTCAGCAACGGGTGTGGCTGAAATAGCCTAATCCACTCATTTGAAGGGGAGTACACATACTTTTGTGTGTGTAGTGTAGTTTGACCATTTTATTTCTGAAGGTTTGAGGAAGGAGCTAGATGCCCACATGGACAATTCCTTGTTTTAATAGCAACTAAGTAATGCATATGTGTTGCAAACATTTCATATAAAATAATTTTACAGCATTATTGAGTGACTTGAGACAAACACCAATTAGTTCCAGTGAGGAACCTTCCCTTTCTCCTCTGTTCATATGTTGATGTACCCCTCTGTAACATCAGAAAAGGTGAAACGTTGAGAGGGGAGAGCAGAGACAATTACCCAACAACAGATAGGAATCAGCAATGGCCTCTGGTCACTGGGACACCTGATCTA
>NW_027007609.1:0-1618 GCF_036934945.1 Oncorhynchus masou masou | reverse complement strand
TATACAGTGCCTTGCGAAAGTATTCGGCCCCCTTGAACTTTGCGACCTTTGCCACATTTCAGGCTTCAAACATAAAGATATAAAACTGTATTTTTTTGTGAAGAATCAACAACAAGTGGGACACAATCATGAAGTGGAATGACATTTATTGGATATTTCAAACTTTTTTAACAAATCAAAAACTGAAAAATTGGGCGTGCAAAATTATTCAGCCCCTTTACTTTCAGTGCAGCAAACTCTCTCCAGAAGTTCAGTGAGGATCTCTGAATGATCCAATGTTGACCTAAATGACTAATGATGATAAATACAATCCACCTGTGTGTAATCAAGTCTCCGTATAAATGCACCTGCACTGTGATAGTCTCAGAGGTCCGTTAAAAGCGCAGAGAGCATCATGAAGAACAAGGAACACACCAGGCAGGTCCGAGATACTGTTGTGAAGAAGTTTAAAGCCGGATTTGGATACAAAAAGATTTCCCAAGCTTTAAACATCCCAAGGAGCACTGTGCAAGCGATAATATTGAAATGGAAGGAGTATCAGACCACTGCAAATCTACCAAGACCTGGCCGTCCCTCTAAACTTTCAGCTCATACAAGGAGAAGACTGATCAGAGATGCAGCCAAGAGGCCCATGATCACTCTGGATGAACTGCAGAGATCTACAGCTGAGGTGGGAGACTCTGTCCATAGGACAACAATCAGTCGTATATTGCACAAATCTGGCCTTTATGGAAGAGTGGCAAGAAGAAAGCCATTTCTTAAAGATATCCATAAAAAGTGTTGTTTAAAGTTTGCCACAAGCCACCTGGGAGACACACCAAACATGTGGAAGAAGGTGCTCTGGTCAGATGAAACCAAAATTGAACTTTTTGGCAACAATGCAAAACGTTATGTTTGGCGTAAAAGCAACACAGCTCATCACCCTGAACACACCATCCCCACTGTCAAACATGGTGGTGGCAGCATCATGGTTTGGGCCTGCTTTTCTTCAGCAGGGACAGGGAAGATGGTTAAAATTGATGGGAAGATGGATGGAGCCAAATACAGGACCATTCTGGAAGAAAACCTGATGGAGTCTGCAAAAGACCTGAGACTGGGACGGAGATTTGTCTTCCAACAAGACAATGATCCAAAACATAAAGCAAAATCTACAATGGAATGGTTCAAAAATAAACATATCCAGGTGTTAGAATGGCCAAGTCAAAGTCCAGACCTGAATCCAATCGAGAATCTGTGGAAAGAACTGAAAACTGCTGTTCACAAATGCTCTCCATCCAACCTCACTGAGCTCGAGCTGTTTTGCAAGGAGGAATGGGAAAAAATTTCAGTCTCTCGATGTGCAAAACTGATAGAGACATACCCCAAGCGACTTACAGCTGTAATCGCAGCAAAAGGTGGCGCTACAAAGTATTAACTTAAGGGCTGAATAATTTTGCACGCCCAATTTTTCAGTTTTTGATTTGTTAAAAAAGTTTGAAATATCCAATAAATGTCGTTCCACTTCATGATTGTGTCCCACTTGTTGTTGATTCTTCACAAAAAAATACAGTTTTATATCTTTATGTTTGAAGCCTGAAATGTGGCAAAAGGTCGCAAAGTTCAAGGGGGCCGAATACTT
>NW_027007608.1:0-1621 GCF_036934945.1 Oncorhynchus masou masou | reverse complement strand
CAGTGCCTTGCGAAAGTATTCGGCCCCCTTGAACTTTGCGACCTTTTGCCACATTTCAGGCTTCAAACATAAAGATATAAAACTGTATTTTTTTGTGAAGAATCAACAACAAGTGGGACACAATCATGAAGTGGAACGACATTTATTGGATATTTCAAACTTTTTTAACAAATCAAAAACTAAAAAATTGGGCGTGCAAAATTATTCAGCCCCCTTAAGTTAATACTTTCTAGCGCCACCTTTTGCTGCGATTACAGCTGTAAGTCGCTTGGGGTATGTCTCTATCAGTTTTGCACATCGAGAGACTGAAATGTTTTCCCATTCCTCCTTGCAAAACAGCTCAAGCTCAGTGAGGTTGGATGGAGAGCATTTGTGAACAGCAGTTTAAAGTTCTTTCCACAGATTCTCGATTAGATTCAGGTCTGGACATTGACTTGGCCATTCTAACACCTGGATATGTTTATTTTTGAACCATTCCATTGTAGATTTTGCTTTATGTTTTGGATCATTGTCTTGTTGGAAGACAAATCTCCGTCCCAGTCTCAGGTCTTTTGCAGACTCCATTAGGTTTTCTTCCAGAATGGTCCTGTATTTGGCTCCATCCATCTTCCCATCAATTTTAACCATCTTCCCTGTCCCTGCTGAAGAAAAGCAGGCCCAAACCATGATGCTGCCACCACCATGTTTGACATTGGAGATGGTGTGTTCAGGGTGATGAGCTGTGTTGCTTTTACGCCAAACATAACGTTTTGCATTGTTGCCAAAAAGTTCAATTTTGGTTTCATCTGACCAGAGCACCTTCTTCCACATGTTTGGTGTGTCTCCCAGGTGGCTTGTGGCAAACTTTAAATAACACTTTTTATGGATATCTTTAAGAAATGGCTTTGTTCTTGCCACTCTTCCATAAAGGCCAGATTTGTGCAATATACGACTGATTGTTGTCCTATGGACAGAGTCTCCCACTTCAGCTGTAGATCTCTGCAGTTCATCCAGAGTGATCATGGGCCTCTTGGCTGCATCTCTGATCAGTCTTCTCCTTGTATGAGCTGAAAGTTTAGAGGGACGGCCAGGTCTTGGTAGATTTGCAGTGGTCTGATACTCCTTCCATTTCAATATTATCGCTTGCACAGTGCTCCTTGGGATGTTAAAAGCTTGGGAAATATTTTTGTATCCAAATCCGGCTTTAAACTTCTTCACAACAGTATCTCGGACCTGCCTGGTGTGTTCCTTGTTCTTCATGATGCTCTCTGCGCTTTTAACGGACCTCTGAGACTATCACAGTGCAGGTGCATTTATACGGAGACTTAAATACAATCCACCTGTGTGTAATCATCATCATTAGTCATTTAGGTCAACATTGGATCATTCAGAGATCCTCACTGAACTTCTGGAGAGAGTTTTCTGCACTGAAAGTAAAGGGGCTGAATAATTTTGCACGCCCAATTTTTCAGTTTTTGATTTGTTAAAAAAGTTTGAAATATCCAATAAATGTCGTTCCACTTCATGATTGTGTCCCACTTGTTGTTGATTCTTCACAAAATAATACAGTTTTATATCTTTATGTTTGAAGCCTGAAATGTGGCAAAAGGTCGCAAAGTTCAAGGGGCCGAATACTTTCGCA
>NW_027007607.1:0-1621 GCF_036934945.1 Oncorhynchus masou masou | reverse complement strand
CCGTAGTAGTTGAGAGTACTTAGTGTTGTCAACACTCTAGATTAGGGCCTAATATTTATAACCAGTTTATAATCAGCTCTTCAGTATTAAACTATTCATGAAGAGAGAGTTTAGTCTCAACAAGCACTAACAATAGCAGTCGTAAACACACATACTTACTCACACACATCATAGAGATGTATTTAGTACTTAATTAATTACATTGCTGAATAATGTCCGTTATATAAACGTGTGTGTGTGTGTGTGTGTGTGTGTGTGTGTGTGTGTGTGTGTGTGTGTGTGTGTGTGTGTGTGTGTGTGTGTGTGTGTGTGTGTGTGTGCGTGGGAGGGGGCTGAAAGGGAGAGACAGAGACAGACAGTACGGAGTCGGACAGTCTTGGCGACTGGATTCTGGGAGCAGAGGAGTGGGGGCTTACACACACACACAGAGACATACACATGCTAAGGCTGACCTCAAACTCACACACAGTCTCTGGCAGAACGGCAGTATTTGCAGACAAACACCCACCTTCAGTTGTACACAAACAGAGGCACATTGACTAATACCAACACACATGCGTTGCCACTGGCAGGCGTTGCTCTTCAAGATGTTGAAGGCAGATTTTGTGTTGTCAACAACAAGATCTCATGGTTTTACCAATTTCACTTCAGATTCTGATGTTTATCCATGTCAAAGTTAGACATTTCTCTAAGGGTTCAATTTCAAAGTGTTTTTGACGTCCTGGGTTGTTTACAAGTCACAAGTCAGTCTCAAGTCTTAGCACTCAAGTCCTAAGTCAAGTCCCAAGTCAAAACAAGCAAGTCAAGTCTCAAGTCAAGACCGTCAAGTATCAAGTCAAGTCTCAAATCCTAAACTTTGAGTTTCGAGTCCTAAGCAATGTGCTCTTCACCAAATGTATTACCATTTCATAATTTTAACAAGAGTAATAGTTAGTATATTACATTTACGCACATCATGAATGCTTTTTAAAATATCTATATATTTATTACTTTCCAAATAAACGTTATATTTCCATGGAAATACCCCTAATAATGATCGATTATTGAGGATCGCTATGAGGGTAAAATAGGACGATGTAGGCTAGTACACAATCGCCCAACCTTAACACACACACACACACACTCTCTGTGTGGTTACTGTAGGCTAACGTATGTCAATGGTTTTAGGAACAGCAGTAACATCATGCAGGATTTTAGGCTACCAACTGCCTAGCCAGTTGTAGCTCAATCTGGAGTGCAATGATCACGTTCACGCACTGACTAACTGTGTGGAGGCTCATTGATTTAACGTTACGCTAGCCTACATGATACACTAGTAAAGTAATACAATATACAGCTGTTGGCTATATTAGCCACGACTTGCCGTTCTTTGTGCAGCTTCAAATGTCAAACAAATTTGGAAATTGTTGCTCCTCCTCATTTTCTTCCCGCATGTTTTGTAAGTTGCAATTTCTTTTGTTTTTTTGATACAGAGTCTTCTTTATATCCGAAAATAATAATTTGGGGTATCATCTTTCCAAGGGCACAATCTGAATTCACCCACCGACTGTCACGCCTTGGTCTTAGTATTTTGTGTTTTCGTTAATTAGTTGGACAGGCCAGGGTGTGGGTTTATGTTGTT
>NW_027007606.1:0-1622 GCF_036934945.1 Oncorhynchus masou masou | reverse complement strand
GTACCTGTACCAGACAGGGAGACAGGCCAGGGAGAGAGGGGTGAGTGTGTTGGAGGTACCTGTACCAGACAGGGGGAGACAGACCAGGGAGAGAGGGGTGAGTGTGGTGGAGGTACCTGTACCAGACAGGGGAGACAGGCCAGGGAGAGAGAGGGTGAGTGTGGTGGGGGTACCTGTACCAGACAGGGGGAGACAGGCCAGGGAGAGAGGGTGAGTGTGGTGGAGGTACCTGTACCAGACAGAGGGAGACAGACCAGGGAGAGAGGGGTGAGTGTGAGGTGGAGGTACCTGTACCAGACAGGGGAGACAGGCCAGGGAGAGAGGGGTGAGTGTGGTGGAGGTACCTGTACCAGACAGGGGGAGACAGGCCAGGGAGAGAGGGGTGAGTGTGGTGGAGGTACCTGTACCAGACAGGGGGAGACAGGCCAGGGAGAGAGGGGTGAGTGTGGTGGAGGTACCTGTACCAGACAGGGGGAGACAGGCCAGGGAGAGAGGGGTGAGTGTGGTGGAGGTACCTGTACCAGACAGGGGGAGACAGGCCAGGGAGAGAGGGGTGAGTGTGGTGGAGGTACCTGTACCAGACAGGGGGAGACAGGCCAGGAGAGAGGGGTGAGTGTGGTGGAGGTACCTGTGCCAGACAGGGGGAGACAGGCCAGGGAGAGAGGGTGAGTGTGGTGGGGGTACCTGTACCAGACGGGGAGACAGGCCAGGGAAAGAGAGGTGAGTGTGGTGGAGGTACCTGCACCAGACAGGGGAGACAGGCCAGGGAGAGAGGGGTGAGTGTGGTGGAGGTACCTGTACCAGACAGGGGGAGACAGGCCAGGGAGAGAGGGGTGAGTGTGGTGGAGGTACCTGTACCAGACAGGGGGAGACAGGCCAGGGAGAGAGGGTGAGTGTGGTGGAGGTACCTGCACCAGACAGGGGAGACAGGCCAGGGAGAGAGGGGTGAGTGTGGTGGAGGTACCTGTACCAGACAGGGGGAGACAGGCCAGGGAGAGAGGGGTGAGTGTGGTGGAGGTACCTGTACCAGACAGGGGGAGACAGGCCAGGGAGAGAGGGGTGAGTGTGGTGGAGGTACCTGTACCAGACAGGGGGAGACAGGCCAGGGAGAGAGGGGTGAGTGGTGGTGGGGTACCTGTACCAGACAGGGGGAGACAGGCCAGGGAGAGAGGGTGAGTGTGGTGGAGGTACCTGTACCAGACAGGGGGAGACAGGCCAGGAGAGAGGGGTGAGTGTGGTGGGGGTACCTGTACCAGACAGGGGGAGACAGGCCAGGGAGAGAGGGGTGAGTGTGGTGGGGGTACCTGTACCAGACAGGGGAGACAGGCCAGGGAGAGAGGGTGAGTGTGGTGGAGGTACCTGTACCAGACAGGGGAGACAGACCAGGGAGATGAGGGGGTGAGTGTGGTGGAGGTACCTGTACCAGACAGGGGAGACAGGCCAGGGAGAGGGGGCAGTGTGGTGGAGGTACCTGCACCAGACAGGGGGAGACAGGCCAGAGGGAGAGAGGGGGCAGTGTGGTGGAGGAACCTGTACCAGACAGGGGAGACAGGTCAGGGGAGAGGGGGACTGTGGTGGAGGTACCTGTACCAGACAGGGGGAGACAGGCCCGGGAGTGAGGG
>NW_027007605.1:94445-116833 GCF_036934945.1 Oncorhynchus masou masou | reverse complement strand
CCTTTCTCTTGATTCTCTCTCTCTGCTGGTCTTTTTAGGTTACCTTCTCTGTCTCTCATTCCTCAGCTGTTCTACATCTGCCCTAACTAGCTCTTTCACTCTTCACACCTGTTCTCTCTTCCCCTCTGATTAGGTCTCTATTTCTTTCTCTGTTCCTGCTACTTTCAGTGTCTGATTCTTGTTTGTGTTTTTTGATGCCAGAAGCAAGCTGTCGTCTCGTTTGCTTCCACCTTGTCCTGTCCTGTCGGAGTCTGCCTGGCTGAAGCATCCTGCACTATACTAACGTTCTTTTTGTTCCCCTGACAACGTTGGAAGAGGATTTATGCCATTCCTGTATTTTCATTAAAGAACTCTGTTTTCTGTTGAAACCGCTTTTGGGTCTTCACTCAAGTTCATAACAGAAGAATCAGACCAAGAATGGACCCAGCGGCTCCGGACCCTTTTCACTCCGCCGTCGAGATCCAGGGAGCGATGCTAGGCAGACATGAGGAGGAATTGTCTGCTGCTCAACATGCCGTTGAGACCCTGGCCGTCCAAGTCTCTGACCTCACAAGACAGGTTCACCAACTCCACCTCGATCCACCGCCCACTTCCAGGGTTTCCGAGTCTCCGGAGCCCAGGATCAACAACCCGCCGTGTTACTCTGGGGAGCCCACTGAGTGCCGCTCATTCCTCACTCAGTGTGATGTGGTGTTCTCTCTCCAGCCCAACACCTACTCCAGGAGCGCAGTCCGCATCGCCTACGTCATTTCTCTCCTTACCGGACGGGCGCGTGAGTGGGGCACGGCAGTCTGGGAGGCGAGGGCTGAGTGTATTAACCAGTATCAGAACTTTAAGGAGGAGATGATACGGGTTTTTGACCGTTCTGTTTTTGGCGAGGAGGCTTCCAGGGCCCTGTCTTCCCTATGTCAGGGGAATAGATCCATAACGGATTATTCTATTGAGTTTCGCACTCTCGCTGCCTCTAGTGACTGGAACGAGCCGGCTTTGCTCGCTCGTTTTCTGGAGGGTCTCCACGTCGAGGTTAAGGATGAGATCCTCTCCCGGGAGGTTCCTTCCAGTCTGGACTCCTTAATAGCTCTCGCTATTCGCATAGAGCGACGGTTTGATCTTCGTCGCCGAGCTCGTGGAAAGGAGCTCACGTTCTCCGTTGCTCCCCTCTCCACATCACTGCCACCTGCCGCTTCACTGCCACCCTCCTCCGCCGGCTCGGATGCTGAGCCTATGCAGCTGGGGGGTATTCGCATCTCGGCCAAGGAGAGGGAACGGAGAATCACCAATCGCCTCTGTCTCTACTGCGGCTCCGCTGGTCATTTTGTCACCTCATGTCCAGTAAAAGCCAGAGCTCATCAGTAAGAGGAGGGCTACTGGTGAGCGCAACTACTCAGGCCTCTCCTTCTGGATCACGCACTACCTTTCCGGTCCAGCTCCGCTGGCCCGGTTCATCTGCTTCCTGCAGTGCCTTGATAGACTCTGGGGCGGAGGGCTGTTTTATGGACGAGACCTGGGCTCGGGAACATGATATTCCTCTCAGACAGTTAGGGGAGCCCAGGGCCTTGTTCGCTTTAGATGGTAGTTCTCTCCCCAAGATTCAGCGTGAGATGCTGCCTTTAACCCTCACTGTCTCTGGTAATCATAGCGAAACCATTTCTTTTTTAATTTTTCGTTCACCTTTTACACCTGTTGTTTTGGGTCATCCCTGGCTAGTGCGCCATAACCCTTCTATTAATTGGTCTAGTAATACTATCCTATCCTGGAATGTTTCTTGTCATGTAACCTGTTTAATGTCTGCTATCCCTCCTGTTTCCTCTGTCTCTTCTTCACAGGAGGAGCCTGGCGATTTGACAGGGGTGCCGGAGGAGTATCACGATCTGCGCACGGTGTTCAGTCGTTCCAAGGCCACTTCTCTCCCTCCACACCGGTCGTATGACTGTAGTATTGATCTCCTTCCGGGAACTACTCCCCGGGGTAGATTATATTCTCTGTCGGCTCCCGAACGTAAGGCTCTCGAGGATTATTTGTCGGTTTCGCTCGACGCCGGTACCATAGTCTCCTCCTCCTCCCCCGCCGGAGCGGGATTTTTTTTGTTCAGAAGAAGGACGGGTCCCTGCGCCCATGCGTGGATTATCGAGGGCTGAATGACATAACAGTTAAGAATCGTTATCCGCTTCCTCTTATGTCTTCAGCCTTCGAGATCCTGCAGGGAGCCAGGTTTTCACCAAATTGGACCTTCGTAACGCCTACCATCTCGTGCGCATCAGGGAGGGGACGAGTGGAAGACGGCGTTCAACACTCCGTTAGGGCACTTTGAATACCGGGTTCTTCCTTTCGGCCTCGTTAACGCTCCAGCTGTCTTTCAGGCACTAGTTAACGACGTCCTGAGAGACATGCTGAACATTTTTGTTTTCGTTTACATGGACGATATCCTGATTTTTTCACCGTCTCTCTCGATTCATGTTCAGCACGTGCGACGCGTCCTCCAGCGCCTTTTGGAGAACTGTCTTTATGTGAAGGCTGAGAAGTGCACTTTTCATGCCACCTCTGTCCCTTTTCTCGGTTCCGTTATTTCCGCTGAGGGCATTAAGATGGATCCCGCTAAGGTCCAGGCTGTCATTGATTGGCCCGTTCCTAAGTCACGCGTCGAGCTGCAGCGCTTTCTGGGCTTCGCTAATTTCTACCGTCGTTTCATCCGTAATTTCGGTCAGGTGGCAGCTCCTCTCACAGCCCTTACTTCTGTTAAGACGTGCTTTAAGTGGTCCGTTTCCGCCCAGGGAGCTTTTGATCTTCTTAAGAATCGTTTTACATCCGCACCTATTCTTGTTACACCTGACATCTCTAGACAGTTTGTTGTTGAGGTTGACGCGTCAGAGGTGGGCGTGGGAGCCATTCTTTCTCAGCGCTCTCTCTCTGACGGCAAGGTCCATCCTTGCGCGTTTTTCTCTCATCGCTTATCGCCGTCAGAACGTAACTATGATGTTGGTAATCGCTGAACTGCTCGCCATCCGCTTAGCCCTAGGCGAATGGCGACAGTGGTTGGAGGGGGCGACGTTCCTTTTGTCATTTGGACTGACCATAGGAACCTTGAGTACATCCGTTCAGCCAAACGACTTAATGCGCGTCAGGCTCGTTGGGCTCTGTTTTTCGCTCGTTTCGAGTTTGTTATTTCTTATCGTCCGGGCTCAAAAAACACCAAACCTGATGCTTTATCTCGTCTCTTCAGTTCTTCTGAGGTCTCCACCGACCCCGATGGGATTCTCCCTGAGGGGCGTGTTGTCGGGTTGACTGTCTGGGGAATTGAGAGGCAGGTAAAGCAAGCACTCGCTCACACTCCGTCGCCGAGCTTGTCCTAGGAACCTTCTGTTCGTTCCCGTTCCTACCGTCCGGCCGTTCTTCAGTGGGCCCACTCTGCCAAGTTAGCCGGCCACCCCGGCGTTCGGGGTACGCTCGCTTCCATTCGCCAGCGTTTCTGGTGGCCCACTCGGGAACGTGACGCGTCGATTTGTCGCCGCTTGTTCGGTCTGCGCGCAGACTAAATCTGGGAACTCTCCTCCTGCCGGCCGTCTCAGACCGCTTCCCATTCCCTCTCGACCGTGGTCTCACATCGCTTTAGATTTTATCACCGGACTGCCTTCATCAGCGGGGAAGACAGTTATTCTTACGGTTGTCGATAGATTCTCTAAGGCGGCTCATTTCATTCCTCTCGATAAGCTCCCTTCTGCTAAGGAGACGGCTCAGATCATTATCGAGAATGTTTTCCGAATTCATGGCCTTCCGTCTGACGTCGTTTCCGACAGAGGTCCGCAGTTCACGTCTCAATTTTGGAGGGAGTTTTGCCGTTTGATTGGGGCTTCCGTCAGTCTCTCGTCCGGCTTTCATCCCCAGTCTAACGGTCAAGCCGAACGGGCCAATCAGACTGTTGGTCGCATTTTACGCAGTCTTTCTTTTCGTAACCCTGCGTCTTGGTCAGAACAGCTCCCCTGGGCAGAGTACGCCCACAACTCGCTTCCTCGTCTGCTACCGGTCTATCCCCTTTTCAGTGTAGCCTCGGGTACCAGCCTCCGCTGTTCTCATCTCAGCTCGCCGAGTCCTGCGTCCCCTCCGCTCAGGCTTTTGTCCAGCGTTGCGAGCGCACCTGGAAGGGGGTCAGGTCGGCACTTTGCCGTAATAGGGCGCAGACTGTGAGGGCCGCTAATAAGCGTAGGACCAAGAGTCCTAGATATTGTTGCGGTCAGAGAGTATGGCTCTCCACTCTGAACCTTCCCCTTAAGACAGCTTCTCGCAAGTTGGCCCCGCGGTTCATTGGTCCGTTCCGTATTTCCCAGGTCATTAATCCTGTCGCAGTGCGACTTCTTCTCCCGCGCTATCTTCGTCGCGTTCACCCGGTCTTCCATGTCTCCTGTGTTAAGCCCGTTCTTCGCGCCCCCGCTCGTCCCTCCCCCCCCCCATCCTTGTCGAGGGCGCACCCATCTACAGGGTTCGTAAGATTTTGGACATGCGCCCTCGGGGCCGTGGTCATCAGTACCTAGTGGATTGGGAGGGGTACGGTCCTGAGGAGAGGAGTTGGGTTCCCTCTCGGGACGTGCTGGACCGTTCGCTGATCGATGATTTCCTCCGTTGCCGCCAGGTTTCCTCCTCGAGTGCGCCAGGAGGCGCTCGGTGAGTGGGGGGGGTACTGTCATGTCTTGTTATGTCTGTTCCTGTCCTTTCTCTTGATTCTCTCTGCTGGTCTTTTTAGGTTACCTTCTCTGTCTCTCATTCCTCAGCTGTTCTACATCTGCCCTAACTAGCTCTTTCACTCTTCACACCTGTTCTCTCTTCCCCTCTGATTAGGTCTCTATTTCTTTCTCTGTTCCTGCTACTTTCAGTGTCTGATTCTTGTTTGTGTTTTTTGATGCCAGAAGCAAGCTGTCGTCTCGTTTGCTTCCACCTTGTCCTGTCCTGTCGGAGTCTGCCTGGCTGAAGCATCCTGCACTATACTAACGTTCTTTTTGTTCCCCTGACAACGTTGGAAGAGGATTTATGCCATTCCTGTATTTTCATTAAAGAACTCTGTTTTCTGTTGAAACCGCTTTTGGGTCTTCACTCAAGTTCATAACAAGAGCAAAAGGAGCATTGTAGCTCGTGAAAATATCAAAGCATGAAATGAACAGCTTTGTTTTTTCAGGTAAAATATGTTCTCTGGTGTCCCATTGGACATCAATAATGAAAGTTATAATTATATTCAATTATAAATGATTAAATTATAACATTAAAACCTCGGAAGTGATGCTGTTTTGAAGGCAAAGGGTGGTCACACCAAATATGGATTTGAGATTTTACTTCTGATTTACTCACTTTGCATTTTGTTCATTGATAAATATAAATTGTACATTTCTACATTGTAGTATAATAGAGAAGACATCAAAACTATGAAATAACACATATGGAATCCTGTAGTACCCCATGAAGCTGGTTGAGAGAATGCCAAGAGTATGCAAATCTGTCTTCAAGCCAAAGGGTTGGCTATTTTGAAGAATCTCAAATATTTAATATATTTTGATTTGATTAACACTTTTTGGTTACTGCATGATTCCATATGTGGAGATCAGCGTGTGACAATGTTATATTTCACACAGAGGCTTGGTGGTTATAGAGGCTTGGTGGTTATAGAGGCTTGGTGATTATAGAGGCTTGGTGGTTATAGAGGATTGGTGGTGATCGAGGCTTGGTGGTTATCGAGGCTTGGTGGTTATAGAGGCTTGGTGGTTATCAGGGCTTGGTGGTAATAGAGGATTGGTGGTTATAGAAGCTTGGTGGTTATAGAGGCCTGGTGGTTATAGAGGCTTGGTGGTTATCAGGGCTTGGTGGTAATAGAGGATTGGTGGTTATAGAAGCTTGGTGGTTATAGAGGCCTGGTGGTAATAGAGGATTGGTGGTTATAGAGGCTTGGTGGTTATAGAGGCCTGGTGGTTATAGAGGCTTGGTGGTTATAAGGGCTTGGTGGTTATCGAGGCTTGGTGGTTATAGTGGCTTGGTGGTTATAGAGGCTTGGTGGTTATCGAGGCTTGGTGGTTATAGAGGTGTGGTGCTTATAGAGGCTTGGTGGTTATAGAGGCTTGGTGGTTATAGAGGCTTGGTGGTTATCGAGTCTTGGTGGTTATAGAGGCTTGGTGGTTATAGAGGCTTGGTGGTTATTGAGACTTGGTGTTTATAGAGGCTTGGTGGTTATAGAGGCTTGGTGATTATAGAGGCTTGGTGGTTATAGAGGATTGGTGGTGATCGAGGCTTGGTGGTTATAGAGGCTTGGTGGTTATCGAGGCTTGGTGGTTATAGAGGCTTGGTGGTTATCAGGGCTTGGTGGTAATAGAGGATTGGTGGTTAGAGGCTTGGTGGTTATAGAGGCTTGGTGATTATAGAGGCTTGGTGGTTATAGAGGATTGGTGGTGATCGAGTCTTGGTGGTTATAGAGGCTTGGTGGTTATCGAGGCTTGGTGGTTATAGAGGCTTGGTGGTTATCAGGGCTTGGTGGTAATAGAGGATTGGTGGTTATAGAGGATTGGTGGTTATAGAGGCTTGGTGGTTATAGAGGCCTGGTGGTTATAGAGACTCGGTGGTTATAAGGGCTTGGTGGTTATCGAGGCTTGGTGGTTATAGTGGCTTGGTGGTTATAGAGGCTTGGTGGTTATCGAGGCTTGGTGGTTATAGAGGTGTGGTGGTTATAGAGGCTTGGTGGTTATAGAGGCTTGGTGGTTATAGAGGCTTGGTGGTTATCGAGTCTTGGTGGTTATAGAGGCTTGGTGGTTATAGAGGCTTGGTGGTTATAGAGGCTTGGTGGTTATAGAGGCTTGGTGGTTATAGAGGCGTGGTGGGTATAGAGTCTTGGTGGTTATCAGGGCTTGGTGTTTATAGAGGCTTGGTGGTTATAGAGGCTTGGTGGTTAAAGAGGCTTGGTGGTTATAGAGGCGTGGTGGTTATAGAGACTTGGTGGTTATAGAGGCTTGGTGGTTATCAGGGCATGGTGTTTATAGAGGCTTGGTGGTTATAGAGGCTTGGTGGTGATAGAGGCTTGGTGGTGATAGAGGCTTGGTGGTTATAGAGGCTTGGTGGTTATAGAGGCTTGGTGGTTATAGAGGCTTGGTGGTTATAGAGGCGTGGTGGTTATCAGGGCTTGGTGTTTATAGAGGCTTGGTGGTTATAGAGGCTTGGTGGTTATAGAGGCTTGGTGGTTATAGAGGTGTGGTGGTTATAGAGACTTGGTGGTTACAGAGGATTGGTGGTGATCGAGGCTTGGTGGTTATCGAGACTTGGTGGTTATAGAGTCTTGATGGTTATTAGGGCTTGGTGGTAATAGAGGCTTGGTGGTTATAGAGACTTGGTGGTTATAGAGGCTTGGTGGTTATCGGGGCTTGGTGGTTATAGAGGCTTGGCGGTTATAGAGGCTTGGCGGTAATAGAGGCTTGGTGGTTATAGAGGCTTGGTGGTTATAGAGGATTGGTGGTTATAGAGGCTTGGTGGTTATAGAGGCCTGGTGGTTATCAGGGCTTGGTGGTTATGGAGGCTTGGTGGTTATAGAGGCTTGGTAGTTATAGAGGATTGGTGGTTATCGAGGCTTGGTGGTTATAGAGTATTGGTGGTGATAGAGGCTTGGTGGTTATAGAGGCTTGGTGGTTATAGAGGCTTGGTGGTTATAGAGGCGTGGTGGGTATAGAGGCTTGGTGGTTATCAGGGCTTGGTGTTTATAGAGGCTTGGTGGTTATAGAGGCTTGGTGGTTAAAGAGGCTTGGTGGTTATAGAGGCGTGGTGGTTATAGAGACTTGGTGGTTATAGAGGCTTGGTGGTTATCAGGGCTTGGTGTTTATAGAGGCTCGGTGGTTATCGAGGCTTGGTGGTGATAGAGGCTTGGTGGTTATAGAGGCTTGGTGGTTATAGAGCCTTGGTGGTTATAGAGGCTTGGTGGTTATAGAGGCGTGGTGGGTATAGAGGCTTGGTGGTTATCAGGGCTTGGTGTTTATAGAGGCTTGGTGGTTATAGAGGCTTGGTGGTTATAGAGGCTTGGTGGTTATAGAGGGCTTGGTGGTTATAGAGGCTTGGTGGTTATAGAGATGTGGTGGTTATAGAGACTTGGTGGTTACAGAGGATTGGTGGTGATCGAGCCTTGGTGGTTATCGAGGCTTGGTGGTTATAGAGTCTTGATGGTTATCAGGGCTTGGTGGTAATAGAGGCTTGGTGGTTATAGAGGCTTAGTGGTTATAGAGGCTTGGTGGTTATCGGGGCTTGGTGGTTATAGAGGCTTGGCGGTTATAGAGGCTTGCTGGTAATAGAGGCTTGGTGGTTATAGAGGCTTGGTGGTTATAGAGGATTGGTGGTTATAGAGGCTTGGTGGATATAGAGGTTTGGTGGTTGTCGAGACTTGGTGGTTATAGAGGCTTGGTGGTTATCAGTGCTTGGTGGTAATAGAGGCTTGGTGGTTATAGAGGCTTGGTGGTTATAGAGGCCTGGTGGTT
Organism: Oncorhynchus masou masou; assembly: GCF_036934945.1. Classification (NCBI taxonomy): domain Eukaryota; kingdom Metazoa; phylum Chordata; class Actinopteri; order Salmoniformes; family Salmonidae; genus Oncorhynchus; species Oncorhynchus masou. The sequence continues at coordinate 108,350 of NW_027007605.1, read as the reverse complement.
ATCAGGGCTTGGTGGTTATAGAGGCTTGGTGGTTATAGATTGGTGGTTATCGAGGCTTGGTGGTTATAGAGTATTGGTGGTTATAGAGGCTTGGTGGTTATAGAGGTTTGGTGGTTATCAGGGCTTGGTGGTTATAGAGGCTTGGTGGTTATAGAGGCTTGGTGGTTATAGAGACTTGGTGGTTATCAGGGCTTGCTGGTTATAGAGGCTTGGTGGATATAGAAGCTTGGTGGTTATAGAGGCTTGGCGATTATAGATTCTTGGTGGTAATAGAGGCTTGGGGGTTATAGAGGCTTGGTGGTTATAGAGGATTGGTGGTTGTCGAGGCTTGGTGGTTATAGAGGCTTGGTGGTTATCAGGGCTTGGTGGTAATAGAGCCTTGGTGGTTAGAGAGGCTTGGTGGTTATAGAGTCTTGGTGGTTATAGAGGCTTGGTGGTTATCAGGGCTTGGTGGTTATAGAGGCTTGGTGGTGATCGAGGCTTGGTGGTTATAGAGTCTTGATGGTTATCAGGGCTTGGTGGTAATAGAGGCTTGGTGGTTATAGAGGCTTGGTTGTTATAGAGGCTTGGTGGTTATCGGGGCTTGGTGGTTATAGAGGCTTGGTGGTGATCGAGGATTGGTGGTTATCGAGGCTTGGTGGTTATAGAGTCTTGATGGTTATCAGGGCTTGGTGGTAATAGAGGCTTGGTGGTTATAGAGGCTTGGTGGTTATAGAGGCTTGGTGGTTATCGGGGCTTGGTGGTTATAGAGGCTTGGTGGTGATCGAGGCTTGGTGGTTGTCGAGGCTTGGTGGTTATAGAGGCTTGGTGGTTATCGGGGCTTGGTGGTTATAGAGGCTTGGTGGTTATAGAGGCTACGTGGTTATCAGGGCTTGGTGGTAATAGAAGCTTGGTGGTTAGAGAGGCTTGGTGGTTATCGGGGCTTGGTGGTTATAGAGGCTTGGTGGTGATCAAGGCTTGGTGGTTATCGAGGCTTGGTGGTTATAGAGTCTTGATGGTTATCATGGCTTGGTGGTATTAGAGGCTTGGTGGTTATAGAGGCTTGGTGGTTATAGAGGCTTGGTGGTTATCGGGGCTTGGTGGTTATAGAGGCTTGGTGGTGATCGAGGTTTTTTGGTTGTCGAGGCTTGGTGGTTATAGAGACTTGGTGGTTATCGGGGCTTGGTGGTTATAGAGGCTTGGTGGTTATAGAGGCTACATGGTTATCAGGGCTTGGTGGTAATAGAAGCTTGGTGGTTAGAGAGGCTTGGTGGTTATAGAGGCTTGGTGGTTATATAGGCCTGGTGGTTATCAGGGCTTGGTGGTTATAGAGGCTTGGTGGTGATAGAGGCTTGTTGGTTATAGAGGATTGGTGTTTATCGAGGCTTGGTGGTTATAGAGTATTGGTGGTTATAGAGGCTTGGTGGTTATAGAGGTTTGGTGGTTATCAGGGCTTGGTGGTTATAGAGGCTTGGTGGTTATAGATTCTTGGTGGTAATAGAGGCTTGGGGGTTATAGAGGCTTGGTGGTTATAGAGGATTGGTGGTTATAGAGGCTTGGTGGTTATAGAGGATTGGTGGTTGTCGAGGCTTGGTGGTTATAGAGGCTTGGTGGTTATCAGGGCTTGGTGGTAATAGAGCCTTGGTGGTTAGAGAGGCTTGGTGGTTATAGAGTCTTGGTGGTTATAGAGGCTTGGTGGTTATCAGGGCTTGGTTGTTATAGAGGCTTGGTGGTGATCGAGGCTTGGTGGTTATAGAGTCTTGATGGTTATCAGGGCTTGGTGGTAATAGAGGCTTGGTGGTTATAGAGGCTTGGTTGTTATAGAGGCTTGGTGGTTATCGGGGCTTGGTGGTTATAGAGGCTTGGTGGTGATCGAGGCTTGGTGGTTATCGAGGCTTGGTGGTTATAGAGTCTTGATGGTTATCAGGGCTTGGTGGTAATAGAGGCTTGGTGGTTATAGATGCTTGGTGGTTATAGAGGCTTGGTGGTTATCGGGGCTTGGTGGTTATAGAGGCTTGGTGGTGATCGAGGCTTGGTGGTTGTCGAGGCTTGGTGGTTATAGAGGCTTGGTGGTTATCGGGGCTTGGTGGTTATAGAGGCTTGGTGGTTATAGAGGCTACGTGGTTATCAGGGCTTGGTGGTAATAGAAGCTTGGTGGTTAGAGAGGCTTGGTGGTTATCGGGGCTTGGTGGTTATAGAGGCTTGGTGGTGATCAAGGCTTGGTGGTTATCGAGGCTTGGTGGTTATAGAGTCTTGATGGTTATCAGGGCTTGGTGGTAATAGAGGCTTGGTGGTTATAGAGGCTTGGTGGTTATAGAGGCTTGGTGGTTATCGGGGCTTGGTGGTTATAGAGGCTTGGTGGTGATCGAGGCTTGGTGGTTGTCGAGGCTTGGTGGTTATCGGGGCTTGGTGGTTATAGAGGCTTGGTGGTTATAGAGGCTACATGGTTATCAGGGCTTGGTGGTAATAGAAGCTTGGTGGTTAGAGAGGCTTGGTGGTTATAGAGGCTTGGTGGTTATATAGGCCTGGTGGTTATCAGGGCTTGGTGGTTATAGAGGCTTGGTGGTGATAGAGGCTTGTTGGTTATAGAGGATTGGTGTTTATCGAGGCTTGGTGGTTATAGAGTATTGGTGGTTATAGAGGCTTGGTGGTTATAGAGGTTTGGTGGTTATCAGGGCTTGGTGGTTATAGAGGCTTGGTGGTTATAGAGACTTGGTGGTTATCAGGGCTTGTTGGTTATAGAGGCTTGGTGGATATAGAAGCTTGGTTGTTATAGAGGCTTGGTGGTTACAGAGGCTTGGTGGTTATAGAGGCTTGGTGGATATAGAGGCTTGGTGGTTATAGAGGCTTGGTGGGTACAGAGGCTTTTGTGGTTATAGAGGCTTGGTGGTTATCAGGGCTTGGTGTTTATAGAGACTTGGTGGTTATAGAGGCTTGGTGGTTATAGAGGCTTGGTGGTTATAGAGGCGTGGTGGTAATAGAGGCTTGGTGGTTATAGAGGCTTGGTGGTTATCAGGGCTTGGTGTTTATAGAGGCTTGGTGGTTATAGAGGCTTGGTGGTTATCGAGATTTGGTGGTAATAGAGGCTTGGTGGTTATAGAGGCTTGGTGGTTATAGAGGCTTGGTGGTTATCGAGGCTTGGTGGTTATAGAGGCTTGGTGGTTATAGAGGCTTGGTGGTTATAGATGCTTGGTGGTTATCGAGGCTTGGTCGTTATAGAGGGGGAGTGTTAGAAAGATTTTTCGCATTAGGAGAGAAAATGTTGTCATTCAAAATAGATGTAAAAAAAACAATTCTAATTTATTTCTCCCCTTCCTCTCTCTTGCTCCTCTCTCTCTCCCACCTACACCTCTCTCTCCACTTTCCCACCTCCACACACACAGGATATTAACACATTGATATGCCTCAAGGGTATTGGTTCATAAGTCAAAACATGGCTTTCAAGTCAAAACACTTGGTGATAGAGTTAGAACGGGTAAATTGGTGAAAGACAGACAGACATATTCACTCACAGACAAGCAGGCAGGTGGACAGACGTATGCATTCACAGACAGACAGACAGACAGACAGACAGACAGACAGACAGTCTGCTAAATGACTCACTACTGCAGTGTCTCTGGATCAGAGAGTCTGCTAAATGACTCACTACTGTAGTCGCTCTGGATCAGAGAGTCTGCTAAATGACTCACTACTGTAGTTGATCAGAGAGACTGCTAAATGACTCACTACTGCAGTGTCTCTGGATCAGAGAGTCTGCTAAATGACTCACTACTGTAGTGGATCAGAGAGACTGCTAAATGACTCACTACTGTAGTTGATCAGAGAGACTGCTAAATTACTCACTACTGCAGTGTCTCTGGATCAGAGAGTCTGCTAAATGACTCACTACTGTAGTTGATCAGAGAGACTGCTAAATGACTCACTACTGTCGTGTCTCTGGATCAGAGAGTCTGCTAAATGACTCACTACTGTAGTGGATCAGAGAGTCTGCTAAATGACTCACTACTGTAGTGGATCAGAGAGTCTGCTAAATGACTCACTACTGTAGTGAATCAGAGAGTACAGTCCTGGGCGACTTTAACCTCCCCACGTCTAACTTTGACTCATTCCTCTCTGCCTCCTTCTTTCCACTCCTCTCCTCTTTTGACCTCACCCTCTCACCTTCCCCCCCTACTCACAAGGCAGGCAATACGCTCGACCTCATCTTTACTAGATGCTGTTCTTCCACTAACCTCATTGCAACTCCCCTCCAAGTCTCCGACCACTACCTTGTATCCTTTTCCCTCTCGCTCTCATCCAACACTTCCCACACTGCCCCTACTCGGATGGTATCGCGCCGTCCCAACCTTCGCTCTCTCTCCCCCGCTACTCTCTCCTCTTCCATCCTATCATCTCTTCCCTCTGCTCATACCTTCTCCAACCTATCTCCTGATTCTGCCTCCTCAACCCTCCTCTCTTCCCTTTCTGCATCCTTTGACTCTCTATGTCCCCTATCCTCCAGGCCGGCTCGGTCCTCCCCTCCCGCTCCGTGGCTCGAACACTCACTGCGAGCTCACAGAACAGTGCTCCGGGCAGCCGAGCGGAAATGGAGGAAAACTCGCCTCCCTGCGGACCTGAGATCCTTTCACTCCCTCCTCTCTACATTTTCCTCCTCTGTCTCTGCTGCTAAAGCCACGTTCTACCACTCTAAATTCCAAGCATTTGCCTCTAACCCTAGGAAGCTCTTTGCCACCTTCTCCTCCCTCCTGAATCCTCCTCCCCCTCCCCCCTCCTCCCTCTCTGCAGATGACTTCGTCAACCATTTTGAAAAGAAGGTCGACGACATCCGATCCTCGTTTGCTAAGTCAAACGACACCGCTGGTTCTGCTCACACTGCCCTACCCTGTGCCTCTTTCTCCCCTCTCTCTCCAGATGAAATCTCGCTTCTTGTGACGGCCAGCCGCCCAACAACCTGCCCGCTTGACCCTATCCTCCTCTCTTCTCCAGACCATTTCCGGAGACCTTCTCCCTTACCTCACCTCGCTCATCAACTCATCCCTGACCGCTGGCTACGTCCCTTCCATCTTCAAGAGAGCGAGAGTTGCACCCCTTCTGAAAAAACCTACACTCGATCCCTCCGATGTCAACAACTACAGACCAGTATCCCTTCTTTCTTTTCTCTCCAAAACTCTTGAACGTGCCATCCTTGGCCAGCTCTCCCGCTATCTCTCTCAGAATGACCTTCTTGATCCAAATCAGTCAGGTTTCAAGACTAGTCATTCAACTGAGACTGCTCTTCTCTGTATCACGGAGGCGCTCCGCACTGCTAAAGCTAACTCTCTCTCCTCTGCTCTCATCCTTCTAGACCTATCGGCTGCCTTCGATACTGTGAACCATCAGATCCTCCTCTCCACCCTCTCCGAGTTGGGCATCTCCGGCGCGGCCCACGCTTGGATTGCGTCCTACCTGACAGGTCGCTCCTACCAGGTGGCGTGGCGAGAATCTGTCTCCTCGCCACGCGCTCTCACCACTGGTGTCCCCCAGGGCTCTGTTCTAGGCCCTCTCCTATTCTCGCTATACACCAAGTCACTTGGCTCTGTCATAACCTCACATGGTCTCTCCTATCATTGCTATGCAGACGACACACAATTAATCTTCTCCTTTCCCCCTTCTGATGACCAGGTGGCGAATCGCATCTCTGCATGTCTGGCAGACATATCAGTGTGGATGACGGATCACCACCTCAAGCTGAACCTCGGCAACACGGAGCTGCTCTTCCTCCCGGGGAAGGACTGCCCGTTCTATGATCTCGCCATCACGGTTGACAACTCCATTGTGTCCTCCTCCCAGAGCGCTAAGAACCTTGGCGTGATCTTGGACAACACCCTGTCGTTCTCAACTAACATCAAGGCGGTGTCCCGTTCCTGTAGGTTCATGCTCTACAACATCCGCAGAGTACGACCCTGCCTCACACAGGAAGCGGCGCAGGTCCTAATCCAGGCACTTGTCATCTCCCGTCTGGATTACTGCAACTCGCTGTTGGCTGGGCTCCCTGCCTGTGCCATTAAACCCCTACAACTCATCCAGAACGCCGCAGCCCGTCTGGTGTTCAACCTTCCCAAGTTCTCTCACGTCACCCCGCTCCTCCGCTCTCTCCACTGGCTTCCAGTTGAAGCTCGCATCCGCTACAAGACCATGGTGCTTGCCTACGGAGCTGTGAGGGAAACGGCACCGCAGTACCTCCAGGCTCTGATCAGGCCCTACACCCAAACAAGGGCACTGCGTTCATCCACCTCTGGCCTGCTCGCCTCCCTACCACTGAGGAAGTACAGTTCCCGCTCAGCCCAGTCAAAACTGTTCGCTGCTCTGGCCCCCCAATGGTGGAACAAACTCCCTCACGACGCCAGGACAGCGGAGTCAATCACCACCTTCCGGAGACACCTGAAACCCCACCTCTTCAAGGAATACCTAGGATAGGATAAGTAATCCTTCTCACCCCCCTTAAATGATTTAGATGCACTATTGTAAAGTGGCTCTTCCACTGATGTCAGAAGGTGAATTCACCAATTTGTAAGTCGCTCTGGATAAGAGCGTCTGCTAAATGACTTAAATGTAATGTAAATGTAATGCTAAATGACTCACTACTGTAGTGGATCAGAGAGTCTGCTAAATGACTCACTACTGTAGTGGATCAGAGAGTCTGCTAAATGACTCACTACTGTAGTGGATCGGAGAGTCTGCTAAATGACTCACTACTGTAGTGGATCAGAGAGTCTGCTAAATGACTCACTACTGTAGTGGATCAGAGAGTCTGCTAAATGACTCACTACTGTAGTGGATCAGAGAGTCTGCTAAATGACTCACTACTGTAGTGGATCAGAGAGTCTGCTAAATGACTCACTACTGTAGTGGATCAGAGAGTCTGCTAAATGACTCACTACTCACACGACATATTTCGTCGTCCTAACGTAGTCTACACTGCTTTCTGCCCAGCAGCTAGCTAACGTCCACTAGCACAGCAGCTAGCTAACGTCCACTAGCACTGTAGAAACTATTACACTCAACGACTCGATTAGTGTAGTAGCTAGCTACATAGTTGTCTTTGCTGATCGTATTTTGTCGTCCTAACGTAGTCTACACTGCTTTCTGCCCAGCAGCTAGCTAACGTCCACTAGCACAGCAGCTAGCTAACGTCCACTAGCACTGTAGAAACTATTACACTCAATGACTCGATTAGTGTAGTGTTAGCTAGCTACATAGTTGTCTTTGCTGTCTTCGTATCCAAGGTAATTGTGTAGCTTAGAGTGTGTAGACTTAGAGTGATTATCTTAATTTACCGAGGTTAGCTAGCCAGCTATTTGTCGTCCTTAACGTAGGAGTCACTGCTAGCTAGCCAACAGCTAGCCAACGTCTTCCGAATTGAACTTCAACAACCCGGTCAACATTCCGCCTCGCTCCACAGGTAGTATCACATTTTCATTTCACTTCATTACAGTACAACGGTTTGATTTGTTTGATCGTAGCTAGCTAGCTACTTAGCCGTCTTTGTATCTAAGACAATTGTGTAGTCTGGAGCGATTTTCTAGGTTAGCTAGCCAGCTATTGTCGTTCTTTTAACGTAACGTTACGTAATCAACACTGCTAGCTAGCCAGCTAGCCCCGAATAGCAGCACTGTAGAAACCATTACACTCGACGGAACGACTTGATTAGTGTAGTGTCAACAACGTAGCCACTGCCAGCTAGCCTACTCCAGCAGTACTGTATCATTTCAATCATTTTAGTCAATAAGATTCTTGCTACGTAAGCTTAACGTTCTGAACATTCGATAAGTGTAGTCCACTTGTCATTCCAATCTCCTTTGCATTAGCGTAGCCTCTTCTGTAGCCTGTCAACTATGTGTCTATCTATCCCTGTTCTCTCCTCTCTGCACAGACCATACAAACGCTCCACACCGCGTGGCCGCGGCCACCCTAATCTGGTGGTCCCAGCGCGCACGACCCACATGGAGTTCCAGGTCTCCGGTAGCCTCTGGAACTGCCGATCTGCGGCCAACAAGGCAGAGTTCATCTCAGCCTATGCCTCCCTCCAGTCCCTCGACTTCTTGGCACTGACGGAAACATGGATCACCACAGACAACACTGCTACTCCTACTGCTCTCTCTTTGTCCGCCCACGTGTTCTCGCACACCCCGAGAGCTTCTGGTCAGCGGGGTGGTGGCACCGGGATCCTCATCTCTCCCAAGTGGTCATTCTCTCTTTCTCCCCTTACCCATCTGTCTATCGCCTCCTTTGAATTCCATGCTGTCACAGTTACCAGCCCTTTCAAGCTTAACATCCTTATCATTTATCGCCCTCCAGGTTCCCTCGGAGAGTTCATCAATGAGCTTGATGCCTTGATAAGCTCCTTTCCTGAGGACGGCTCACCTCTCACAGTCCTGGGCGACTTTAACCTCCCCACGTCTACCTTTGACTCATTCCTCTCTGCCTCCTTCTTTCCACACCTCTCCTCTTTTGACCTCACCCTCTCACCTTCCCCCCTACTCACAAGGCAGGCAATACGCTCGACCTCATCTTTACTAGATGCTGTTCTTCCACTAACCTCATTGCAACTCCCTCCAAGTCTCCGACCACTACCTTGTATCCTTTTCCCTCTCGCTTTCATCCAACACTTCCCACACTGCCCCTACTCGGATGGTATCGCGCCGTCCCAACCTTCGCTCTCTCTCCCCCGCTACTCTCTCCTCTTCCATCCTATCATCTCTTCCCTCTGCTCATACCTTCTCCAACCTATCTCCTGATTCTGCCTCCTCAACCCTCCTCTCTTCCCTTTCTGCATCCTTTGACTCTCTATGTCCCCTATCCTCCAGGACGGCTCGGTCCTCCCCTCCCGCTCCGTGGCTCGACGACTCACTGCGAGCTCACAGAACAGTGCTCCGGGCAGCCGAACGGAAATGGAGGAAAACTCGCCTCCCTGCGGACCTGGCATCCTTTCACTCCCTCCTCTCTACATTTTCCTCCTCTGTCTCTGCTGCTAAAGCCACTTTCTTCCACTCTAAATTCCAAGCATCTGCCTCTAACCCTAGGAAGCTCTTTGCCACCTTCTCCTCCCTCCTGAATCCTCCTCCCCCTCCCCCCCCTCCTCCCTCTCTGCAGATGACTTCGTCAACCATTTTGAAAAGAAGGTCGACGACATCCGATCCTCGTTTGCTAAGTCAAACGACACCGCTGGTTCTGCTCACACTGCCCTACCCTGTGCTCTGACCTCTTTCTCCCCTCTCTCTCCAGATGAAATCTCGCTTCTTGTGACGGCCGGCCGCCCAACAACCTGCCCGCTTGACCCTATCCCCTCCTCTCTTCTCCAGACCATTTCCGGAGACCTTCTCCCTTACCTCACCTCGCTCATCAACTCATCCCTGACCGCTGGCTACATCCCTTCCGTCTTCAAGAGAGCGAGAGTCGCACCCCTTCTGAAAAAACCTACACTCGATCCCTCCGATGTCAACAACTACAGACCAGTATCCCTTCTTTCTTTTCTCTCCAAAACTCTTGAACGTGCCGTCCTTGGCCAGCTCTCCCGCTATCTCTCTCAGAATGACCTTCTTGATCCAAATCAGTCAGGTTTCAAGACTAGTCATTCAACTGAGACTGCTCTTCTCTGTATCACGGAGGCGCTCCGCACTGCTAAAGCTAACTCTCTCTCCTCTGCTCTCATCCTTCTAGACCTATCGGCTGCCTTCGACACTGTGAACCATCAGATCCTCCTCTCCACCCTCTCCGAGTTGGGCATCTCCGGCGCGGCCCACGCTTGGATTGCGTCCTACCTGACAGGTCGCTCCTACCAGGTGGCGTGGCGAGAATCTGTCTCCTCGCCACGCGCTCTCACCACTGGTGTCCCCCAGGGCTCTGTTCTAGGCCCACTCCTATTCTCGCTATACACCAAGTCACTTGGCTCTGTCATAACCTCACATGGTCTCTCCTATCATTGCTATGCAGACGACACACAATTAATCTTCTCCTTTCCCCCTTCTGATGACCAGGTGGCGAATCGCATCTCTGCATGTCTGGCAGACATATCAGTGTGGATGACGGATCACCACCTCAAGCTGAACCTCGGCAAGACGGAGCTGCTCTTCCTCCCGGGGAAGGACTGCCCGTTCCATGATCTCGCCATCACGGTTGACAACTCCATTGTTTCCTCCTCCCAGAGCGCTAAGAACCTTGGCGTGATCCTGGACAACACCCTGTCGTTCTCAACTAACATCAAGGCGGTGGCCCGTTCCTGTAGGTTCATGCTCTACAACATCCGCAGAGTACGACCCTGCCTCACACAGGAAGCGGCGCAGGTCCTAATCCAGGCACTTGTCATCTCCCGTCTGGATTACTGCAACTCGCTGTTGGCTGGGCTCCCTGCCTGTGCCATTAAACCCCTACAACTCATCCAGAACGCCGCAGCCCGTCTGGTGTTCAACCTTCCCAAGTTCTCTCACGTCACCCCGCTCCTCCGCTCTCTCCACTGGCTTCCAGTTGAAGCTCGCATCCGCTACAAGACCATGGTGCTTGCCTACGGAGCTGTGAGGGAAACGGCACCGCAGTACCTCCAGGCTCTGATCAGGCCCTACACCCAAACAAGGGCACTGCGTTCATCCACCTCTGGCCTGCTCGCCTCCCTACCACTGAGGAAGTACAGTTCCCGCTCAGCCCAGTCAAAACTGTTCGCTGCTCTGGCCCCCCAATGGTGGAACAAACTCCCTCACGACGCCAGGACAGCGGAGTCAATCACCACCTTCCGGAGACACCTGAAACCCCACCTCTTCAAGGAATACCTAGGATAGGATAAGTAATCCTTCTCACCCCCCCCTCCCCCTTAATGATTTAGATGCACTATTGTAAAGTGGCTGTTCCACTGGATGTCAGAAGGTGAATTCACCAATTTGTAAGTCGCTCTGGATAAGAGCGTCTGCTAAATGACTTAAATGTAAATGTACTGTAGTGGATCAGAGAGTCTGCTAAATGACTCACTACTGTAGTGGATCAGAGAGTCTGCTAAATGACTCACTACTGTAGTGGATCAGAGAGTCTGCTAAATGACTCACTACTGTAGTGGATCAGAGAGTCTGCTAAATGACTCACTACTGTAGTGGATCAGAGAGTCTACTAAATGACTCACTACTGTAGTGGATCAGAGAGTCTGCTAAATGACTCACTACTGTAGTGGATCAGAGAGTCTGCTAAATGACTCACTACTGTAGTGGATCAGAGAGTCTGCTAAATGACTCACTACTGTCGTGTCTCTGGATCAGAGAGTCTGATAAATGACTCACTACTGTAGTGGATCAGAGAGTCTGCTAAATGACTCACTACTGTAGTGGATCAGAGAGTCTGCTAAATGACTCACTACTGTAGTGGATCAGAGAGTCTGCTAAATGACTCACTACTGTAGTGGATCAGAGAGTCTGCTAAATGACTCACTACTGTCGTGTCTCTGGATCAGAGAGTCTGCTAAATGACTCACTACTGTAGTGGATCAGAGAGTCTGCTAAATGACTAACTACTGTAGTGGATCAGAGAGTCTGCTAAATGACTCACTACTGTCGTGTCTCTGGATCAGAGAGTCTGCTAAATGACTCACTACTGTAGTGGATCAGAGAGTCTGCTAAATGACTCACTACTGTCGTGGATCAGAGAGTCTGATAAATGACTCACTACTGTAGTTGATCAGAGAGTCTGCTAAATGACTCACTACTGTCGTGGATCAGAGAGTCTGATAAATGACTCACTACTGTAGTGGATCAGAGAGTCTGCTAAATGACTCACTACTGTAGTGGATCAGAGAGTCTGATAAATGACTCACAATGTGAAATATCTGTCTGCATAACTACGTCTGTCTGACTACAGGAAGATACTTAGTTGGGTGTCATAAAAGTGTTTTCAATTGGCAAAAAATGTTTAGTCTTTCCAAATTGTAGATATTCGTGACATTTTAAGTAAATAGATCCAATAGTATTTCTGTCCTCCATTTTGAGCACAATAGTCTTGCAGTTCTAAAAACTGAAATCCTTGTTATGAATTCTTGAATGAATTTGGAAGAGGATATATATAAAAAGATATATATATTGACTAGAAACTGTCTGTCTGTCTGTCTGTCTGTCTGTCTGTCTGTCTGTCTGTCTGTCTGTCTGTCTGTCTGTCTGTCTGTCTGTCTGTCTGTCTGTCTGTGGAAGAGAGAGAATTGAGATGGGGGTCATTGTAAAGAAGGAGGGAAGATGGAGAGAAGGGGGAGAGTGAGGGAGGAGAAGAGAGAAATTAGGGAGGGAGGGAGGGAGGGAGGGAGGAAGGGAGGGAGGGAGGGAGGGAGGGAGGGAGGGAGGGAGGGAGGGAGGGAGGGAAAGGAAGGTGAGAGAGGGGAGAGAGATGAGAAAGCGAGACAGGGGAGAGAGAGGGAGAGGGTGAAGGAGGTATGGGAAAGAGAGGAGGGAGCGAGAGGAGGGAGGGGGAGGAGCGAGAGGAGCTAGAGAGAGAAAGGAGCGAGAGGAGGGAGTGAGCAAGAGGAGGGAGAAATGTAGGAAACTGAGTGAGTGAGTGAGTGAGTGAGTGAGGGAGGGAGGGAGGGAGGGAGGGATGGAGGGAGGGAGGGAGTGAGGGAGGAGAGCTAAAGTGTGAGGGAGGGAAAGGGGAGAGAGAGTCAACAGACAGGCATAGGTGGGAGAGAACAGGGGGAGGGAGATTAGAGGAGGGGGGCCATTCATCTTTTAACATTCATCAATCAATCAGCAGTCTTTTCTTTGTGCCCTTTCGATTGTTTTTTCAGCGATTCTATGTAGAAATATTGCAATAGACCAATAGGCAAATATAGATGCTTTTCACTGACAACTGCAAATCAACAATCAGCTATTTGATATGCTGAATTCCGAAATGTACATGACACCCTAATTAAAAAATACATTAAGAAGCTAATAATCCTCTGTGGCTAAAGCACATTTTCTGCTATAGTGTTTTACTTTGTTCTTTTTTTTAGCTAAAATATGTAACATTTTGTGTGATTGACCCAAATTTACAAAGAAATCTGAGTTTCAGCTGTTTCAATCCCCTTTGAATTCAAGTTTAAGAAGCAGCAGTTCTGTTCTATGTGCTCTATTTCTATGCTTCCCATTCTGAAGTTTAGTTTTTGTGTCTTTTACTTTAGGTTTTGTACACTTCAAACAGCTGAAAATTATATTTTTGTTCATTTAAAATATATTTCACAGCGGTTTAGACGGTACAATGATTCCCTACCCAACGAGTGCTTGTTTTGTCACGTAAACTGAAATGAGGCAAACTATTCGAATATTAGGAACCTTGAAATGGCGAAGTGATTTCTGCATAGTGTGTATCACATTTTGTATAAACAGGAGTGAATATATAATTTTCACAAGTTCAATTCAATTTACTTTAGAGATAGCTTAGCTTCCCCTAGCCAATTGGAATAGATGCCTCCTAGAAGGAAAAAAACATTCTCCCCAAATCTCCCCTCAGAGTTGCTACTTTATGAGCTTGACAGGACACAGTGAGCTTGGCAGTACACCGTGAGTTTGACAGGACACAGTGAGCTTGGCAGTACACAGTGAGCTTGGCAGTACACAGTGAGCTTGGCAGTACACAGTGAGCTTGGCAGTACACAGTGAGCTTGACAGGACACAGTGAGCTTGGCAGTACACAGTGAGCTTGGCAGTACACAGTGAGCTTGGCAGTACACAGTGAGCTTGACAGGACACAGTGAGCTTGGCAGTACACAGTGAGCTTGGCAGTACACAGTGAGCTTGTACACAGTGAGCTTGACAGGACACAGTGAGCTTGACAGTGAGCAGACACAGTGAGCTTGGCAGTACACAGTGAGCTTGGCAGTACACAGTGAGCTTGACAGGACACAGTGAGCTTGGCAGGACACCGTGAGCTTGGACAGTGGCAGTA
>NW_027007605.1:80000-93945 GCF_036934945.1 Oncorhynchus masou masou | reverse complement strand
TTACTACTACTACTTCTACTACTACTACTACTACTGTTACTACTACTACTTCTACTACTACTACTGTTACTACTACTACTACTACTACTACTACTACTACTACTACTACTACTACTACTACTTCTACTACTACTACTGTTACTACTACTACTTCTACTACTACTACTGTTACTACTACTACTACTACTACTACTACTTCTACTACTACTACTGTCACTACTACTACTACTGCTACTGCTACTACTACTACTACTACTACTACTACTACTACTACTACTACTACTACTACTACTACTGCTACTACTACTGCTGCTACTACTACTGCTACTACTACTACTACTGCTACTGCTACTACTGCTGCTACTACTACTACTACTGCGACTGCTACTGCTGCCACTACTACTACCACTACTACTACCGCTACTACTACTCGCTCGTCTGACTACTACTACTACTGTTACTAATCTACTACTCGTCTGAAGGTCGCTCGTCTGAAGGTCTTGAAAACAAATGGACTATTGGCTCATGGAAGTGCTATTGGCTCATGGAAGTGCTATTGGCTCTGGAAGTGCTCGTCTGAAGTGTATTGGCACATGGAAACAGTTGAAAACAAATCATGGGAGTGCTATTGGCTCATGGAAGTGCTATTGGCTCATGGAAGTGCTATTGGCTCATGGAAGTGCTATTGGCTCATGGAAGTGCTATTGGCACATGGAAGTGCTATTGGCTCATGGAAGTGCTATTGGCTCATAGACGTGCTATTGGCTCATGGACGTGCTATTGGCTCATGGACATGCTATTGGCTCATGGACGTGCTATTGGCTCATGGAAGTGCTATTGGCTCATGGACGTGCTATTGGCTCATGGAAGTGCAATTGGCTAATTTTCATTCCCCCCTCCTCTCCCTGTAATCTCCAGGTTGTTGCTGTAAATTAGAATGTTTTCTCAGTACAATTAAATAATAATTATAATAATATGGAGACTGTTTAGTGCCAAAAATGTGGGTTTAAAAGGCTAATAACTACGACTGTGCCTCTCCCACAGACTATCCACACTGAACTCTATGCATGGATCCCTCCAGAGCTGTGTCATTACGTACACTTGGTGCCCATTTCCTGATTGTAATTGTATAAAAGTGCCCTTCTGGTTCACCAGTGTCCTGTCGATTATTGTTCCATTGTCCGTTGGTCGTGTGACGACACGTGCTGGGTTGTTTTGGCTTTCGTGCCGCTTGTATTGCGCAGATGATTACGGGTCTCGTCCCGTGCGGTATCGTTGCGTACATGTGTATTTATTCCACGTACTCCTCGCTCTTTCGTTTTGGGTTTCAACCCTGTGTTTTTGCATAGTGCCTTCGTTCCCACCTATATACTCACCTCCACCACTCCAGGACCCTGGACATTGAATAAGGTTCTGACCTGTATATACTTTCTCGTGTTTCTTGAACTCATATCGTAGTTTTTTTTCTATTTTTTTTCTATTTTTAACTGATTATCATTTTTATTATCACTGTATTTTTGGGGAAGAACTCTCAAGGTAAGACTTTCACTGTACTGTTTTACACCTGTTTTTTTTCTTTGAACTTGACTAATAAACTTTGAAACGTCATCATTCTAAACATTAACCGGGAAACTGTTAACAGACAGGAACCTCCGCAGGGCTCCATTCTAAACTCTGCTTAGAGCCAAAATGATGCCCTTTGGTTCAGTAGTTCACGATGGGGACGATTTCAGATGCATTAGTTCCGGCATGGTGCATTATAACAGTGTAATGTTTCTGTGTAGACTGCTGGGCTCTCCTCTCAGGTCCAGGTGTTGGGTTGGTTCAGGGTTATGTCTGAAGGGGAGTTGAGGCTGTTTTTGGTTCATCTCGTCACCCCAGCTCCTTCCTCCACAGCTGTAGAGGGGAACTGCAATGTCAGATAATTAACTCAGTGTCAATTCTAGTGTAAATTTACTAAATATTTATTACTTCGCTACTATGGCCTATTTTTTGCCTTACCTCCTCACGCCATTTGCACACACTATACATAGATTTTTTTCGATTGTATTATTAACTATATGTTTGTTTTACTCCATGTGTAACTCTGTGTTGTTGTTTGTGTCGCACTGCTTTGCTTTATCTTGGTCTGGGTCGCAGGTGTAAATGAGAACTTGTTCTCAACTGGCCTCCCTGGTTAAATAAAGGTGCTAAAAATAAAAAAAAATAAAAAATAAATGTGTCATCATGTCTCCAAAGGAACGTCGTCAAATCTCAGAAAAGAAAATAAACAATTTGTTTATTTAACTAGGCAAGTTAGTTTAAGAACAAATGTGTATTTCCACTGACGGACAAGCGGGGAACAGTGGGTTAACAGCCTGTTCAGGGACAGACTATTACCCAGTCTGCTCAGGGATTCGATAGAGTTCAGTTACGCTCTAACCACTAGACTACCTGCTGCCCCATAAATGAAACATCCGAAAATAAATTGTCTAATTTAATGTCAGAATGATTGTCAATTAGCCTCCTGTTTCTATGTCTTATGATGGAGCTCATTACATGAATCTCCTATGGGGGAAATCACATGAAGAACCTTTGAATCTAAAACAAACCTTATTTTTAATCTAATTTTGTGCTACAGGTCCCTGTTGTGGAAAAGTTTGTGGTGCTACAGCTGATCTAGTCATTTAAAGAGCTTTCGGACCTATTAATACTCCTCTCCTCAAATCCTCCTTGTTTTACAACCTTTTTTTCTTGGTTCCTGACACGAAGGGACGGCCTCTACTTGTTAAGTCTCGTCAAGTCTGAACAGGTCTCGTAATTATCTCTGACAGAGTCTCAAGGTTTGTTCTGATAGCTTCCTGTAAACAAGATATCAATAACTAAGACAGTTATTTACTAGTCATTAAACTACATGGAACACCACTGGTACTAAGACAGTTATTTACTAGTCATTAAACTACATGGAACACCACTGGTACTAACACAGTTATTTACTAGTCATTAAACTACATGGAACACCACTGGTACAAAGACAGTTATTTACTAGTCATTAAACTACATGGAACACCACTGGTACTAACACAGTTATTTACTAGTCATTAAACTACATGGAACACCACTGGTACTAACACAGTTATTTACTAGTCATTAAACTACATGGAACACCACTGGTACTAAGACAGTTATTTACTAGTCATTAAACTACATGGAACACCACTGGTACTAACACAGTTATTTACTAGTCATTAAACTACATGGAACACCACTGGTACTAACACAGTTATTTACTAGTCATTAAACTACATGGAACACCACTGGTACTAACACAGTTATTTACTAGTCATTAAACTACATGGAACACCACTGGTACTAACACAGTTATTTACTAGTCATTAAACTACATGGAACACCACTGGTACTAACACAGTTATTTACTAGTCATTAAACTACATGGAACACCACTGGTACTAAGACAGTTATTTACTAGTCATTAAACTACATGGAACACCACTGGTACTAACACAGTTATTTACTAGTCATTAAACTACATGGAACACCACTGGTACTAAGACAGTTATTTACTAGTCATTAAACTACATGGAACACCACTGGTACTAACACAGTTATTTACTAGTCATTAAACTACATGGAACACCACTGGTACTAACACAGTTATTTACTAGTCATTAAACTACATGGAACACCACTGGTACTAAGACAGTTATTTACTAGTCATTAAACTACATGGAACACCACTGGTACTAAGACAGTTATTTACTAGTCATTAAACTACATGGAACACCACTGGTACTAAGACAGTTATTTACTAGTCATTAAACTACATGGAACACCACTGGTACTAACACAGTTATTTACTAGTCATTAAACTACATGGAACACCACTGGTACTAAGACAGTTATTTACTAGTCATTAAACTACATGGAACACCACTGGTACTAACACAGTTATTTACTAGTCATTAAACTACATGGAACACCACTGGTACTAAGACAGTTATTTACTAGTCATTAAACTACATGGAACACCACTGGTACTAACACAGTTATTTACTAGTCATTAAACTACATGGAACACCACTGGTACTAACACAGTTATTTACTAGTCATTAAACTACATGGAACACCACTGGTACTAAGACAGTTATTTACTAGTCATTAAACTACATGGAACACCACTGGTACTAAGACAGTTATTTACTAGTCATTAAACTACATGGAACACCACTGGTACTAAGACAGTTATTTACTAGTCATTAAACTACATGGAACACCACTGGTACTAACACAGTTATTTACTAGTCATTAAACTACATGGAACACCACTGGTACTAAGACAGTTATTTACTAGTCATTAAACTACATGGAACACCACTGGTACTAACACAGTTATTTACTAGTCATTAAACTACATGGAACACCACTGGTACTAAGACAGTTATTTACTAGTCATTAAACTACATGGAACACCACTGGTACTAACACAGTTATTTACTAGTCATTAAACTACATGGAACACCACTGGTACTAACACAGTTATTTACTAGTCATTAAACTACATGGAACACCACTGGTACTAACACAGTTATTTACTAGTCATTAAACTACATGGAACACCACTGGTACTAACACAGTTATTTACTAGTCATTAAACTACATGGAACACCACTGGTACTAACACAGTTATTTACTAGTCATTAAACTACATGGAACACCACTGGTACTAAGACAGTTATTTACTAGTCATTAAACTTCATGGAACACCACTGGTACTAACACAGTTATTTACTAGTCATTAAACTACATGGAACACCACTGGTACTAACACAGTTATTTACTAGTCATTAAACTTCATGGAACACCACTGGTACTAACACAGTTATTTACTAGTCATTAAACTACATGGAACACCACTGGTACTAACACAGTTATTTACTAGTCATTAAACTACATGGAACACCACTGGTACTAAGACAGTTATTTACTAGTCATTAAACTACATGGAACACCACTGGTACTAACACAGTTATTTACTAGTCATTAAACTACATGGAACACCACTGGTACTAAGACAGTTATTTACTAGTCATTAAACTTCATGGAACAACACTGGTACTAACAGTTATTTACTAGTCATTAAACTACATGGAACACCACTGGTACTAACACAGTTATTTACTAGTCATTAAACTACATGGAACACCACTGGTACTAACACAGTTATTTACTAGTCATTAAACTACATGGAACACCACTGGTACTAACACAGTTATTTACTAGTCATTAAACTACATGGAACACCAATGGTACTAACACAGTTATTTACTAGTCATTAAACTACATGGAACACCACTGGTACTAAGACAGTTATTTACTAGTCATTAAACTACATGGAACACCACTGGTACTAAGACAGTTATTTACTAGTCATTAAACTTCATGGAACACCACTGGTACTAACACAGTTATTTACTAGTCATTAAACTTCATGGAACACCACTGGTACTAACACAGTAATTTACTAGTCATTAAACTTCATGGAACACCACTGGTACTAACACAGTTATTTACTAGTCATTAAACTTCATGGAACACCACTGGTACTAACACAGTTATTTACTAGTCATTAAACTACATGGAACACCACTGGTACTAAGACAGTTATTTACTAGTCATTAAACTTCATGGAACACCACTGGTACTAACACAGTTATTTACTAGTCATTAAACTACATGGAACACCACTGGTACTAAGACAGTTATTTACTAGTCATTAAACTACATGGAACACCACTGGTACTAACACAGTTATTTACTAGTCATTAAACTACATGGAACACCACTGGTACTAACACAGTTATTTACTAGTCATTAAACTACATGGAACACCACTGGTACTAACACAGTTATTTACTAGTCATTAAACTACATGGAACACCACTGGTACTAAGACAGTTATTTACTAGTCATTAACCTACATGGAACACCACTGGTACTAACACAGTTATTTACTAGTCATTAAACTACATGGAACACCACTGGTACTAACACAGTTATTTACTAGCCATTAAACTACATGGAACACCACTGGTACTAACACAGTTATTTACTAGTCATTAAACTACATGGAACACCACTGGTACTAACAGTTATTTACTAGTCATTAAACTACATGGAACACCACTGGTACTAAGACAGCTTACAAAGTGTGCTGGTCTGTCTGTAGTTTTTCATGTATTGTAGGGGTCTGTCTGTAGTATTTACTGTATAGTAGGGGTCTGTCTGTAGTATTGCATGTATAGTAGGGGTCTGTCTGTAGTATTGCATGTATAGTAGGGGTCTGTCTGTAGTATTTACTGTATAGTAGGGGTCTGTCTGTAGTATTTCATGTATAGTAGGGGTCTGTCTGTAGTATTTCATGTATAGTAGGGGTCTGTCTGTAGGTTGCATTGCCAACGTCATTTCCGGTCCCAACTTGTAGACATGTTTACGTGTGCGTTTTGTGCATTTTGTTGCCAACCTTACTTTGCTACCTGACAACTTCGGTTTTTCTTTTTAATTACCATTTATATTTTTAGTTTTTCACTGTTTTTCATTCAACTTTTTCACTCCAGACTGTTTATCTGGACGTGGTTCTACAGGACCTCCACCAGCCAACCAGTAGTAACATTAACATGATGCTTTATCTGGACGTGGTTCTACAGGACCTCCACCAGCCAACCAGTAGTAACATTAACATGATGCTTTATCTGGACGTGGTTCTACAGGACCTCCACCAGCCAACCAGTAGTAACATTAACATGATGCTTTATCTGGACGTGGTTCTACAGGACCTCCACCAGCCAACCAGTAGTAACATTAACATGATGCTTTATCTGGACGTGGTTCTACAGGACCTCCACCAGCCAACCAGTAGTAACATTAACATGATGCTTTATCTGGACGTGGTTCTACAGGACCTCCACCAGCCAACCAGTAGTAACATTAACATGATGCTTTATCTGGACGTGGTTCTACAGGACCTCCACCAGCCAACCAGTAGTAACATTAACATGATGCTTTATCTGGACGTGGTTCATCAGGACCTCCACCATCCAACCAGTAGTAACATTAACATGATGCTTTATCTGGACGTGGTTCTACAGGACCTCCACCAGCCAACCAGTAGTAACATTAACATGATGCTTTATCTGGACATGGTTCTACAGGACCTCCACCAGCCAACCAGTAGTAACATTAACATGATGCTTTATCTGGACGTGGTTCTACAGGACCTCCACCAGCCAACCAGTAGTAACATTAACATGATGCTTTATCTGGACGTGGTTCATCAGGACCTCCACCAGCCAACCAGTAGTAACATTAACATGATGCTTTATCTGGACGTGGTTCATCAGGACCTCCACCAGCCAACCAGTAGTAACATTAACATGATGCTTTATCTGGACATGGTTCTCCAGGACCTCCACCAGCCAACCAGTAGTAACATTAACATGATGCTTTATCTGGACGTGGTTCTACAGGACCTCCACCAGCCAACCAGTAGTAACATTAACATGATGCCTTCTAATTGCAGTCGCTGTACTCATAATATACAGGAGAACGATTGCCTTACGGCGAGGATAGCTGTGCTACAAGCCCGGCTTCAGACATAATCGTTAGGCAAGGGTCATTTCAGTGTAGGAAAGGATGAAACAGCGTCTGTGCCACCAGTAAGTACAGATAGTAACGTTAGTATAAATCCAGTCAATCACAGTCCCCGCAGCCGGACAACTTTCTCACGGTTTCTGGATGGAAATGCTGTAGGTGTCGCTCTTTCAGCCGACAGAAACTTCAACCGGTTTTCCCCATTAACCTCTTGAAACTCTGGGGGCGCAATTTCATTTTTGGATGAAAAACGTTCCCGTTTTAATCAAGATATTTTGTCACAAAAAGATGCTCGACTATGCATATAATTGATAGCTTTGGAAAGAAAACACTCTGAATTTTCCAGAACTGCAAAGATATTGCATGTGGGTGCCCTAGAACGGGAGCTACAGGCAAAACCAAGATGAAACGGCAACCAGGAAACCAGCAGGATTTTTGAGGCTCCGTTTTCCATTGTCTCCTTATATGGCTGTGAATGTGAGAGGAATGAGCCTGCCCTTTCTGTCGTTTCCCCAAGGTGTCTGCAGCATTGTGACGTATTTGTAGCCATATCATTGGAAGATTGACCATAAGAGACATTTTCCAGGTGTTCGCCCGGTGTCCTCCGTCGAAATTGGTGCGTCTTTTTCAGCTGCTGGTATTTTTCCATGCGATTCTGAGGGGAAAGCAGGCTTCCACGAACTGCATATCAATGAAGAGATATGTGAAAAAACACCTTGAGGATTGATTCTAAACAACGTTTGCCATGTTTCGGTCGATATTATGGAGTTAATTCGGAAAAAGTTTGACGTTTTGGTGACTGAATTTTCGGTTTGTTTCGGTAGCCAAATTTGATGTACAAAACGGAGCGATTTCTCCTACACAAAGATTCTTTCAGGAAAAACTGAACATTTGCTATGTAACTGAGAGTCTCCTCATTGAAAACATCCGAAGCTCTTCAAAGGTAAATGATTTTATTTATTTGGTTATCTGGTTTTTGTGAAAATGTTGCGTGCTAAATGCTACTCAAAATGCTAAGCTAGCTTAGCATACTCTTACACAAATTAGTGATTTGCTATGGTTCAAAAGCATATTTTGAAAATCTGAGATGACAGTGTTGTTAAGAAAAGGCTAAGCTTGAGAGCAGGCACATTATTTTCATTTTATTTGCGATTTTCAGAAATCGTTAACGTTGCGTTATGCTAATGAGCCTGAGTCTTTATTCACGATCCCGGATCCAGGATGGGGAGTATCAAGATTAAGCAACGAGTCGGACTCTGAGGCCGAGCCTTCTCTGGACTCTACTCCTCCCGTTACGGGGTCTGATCGAAGATTTCCACCATTAGCTCTGACAAATTGAAAACTTTAGTCATTGGCGACTCCATTACCCACAGTATTAGACTTAAACGAATCATCCAGCAATCATACACTGTTTACCAGGGGGCAGGGCTACCGACGTTCAGGCTAATCTGAAGATGGTGCTGGCTAAAGCTAAAACTGGCGAGTGTAGAGAGTATAGAGATATTGTTATCCACGTCGGCACCGACGATGTTCGGCTGAAACAGTCAGAGTTCACCAAGTGCAACATAGCTTTTGTGTGTAAATCAGCTAGAAAGATGTGTCGGCATCAAGTAATTGTCTCTGGCCCCCTCCCAGTTAGGGGGAGTGATGAGCTCTACAGCAGAGTCTCACAACTCAATCGCTGGTTGAAAGCTGTTTTCTGCCTCTCCCAAAAGATAGAATTAGATAATTGGCCATCTTTCTGGGACTCACCCACAAACAGGAGTGACGGACTCCATCCTAGCTGGAGGGGTGAGCTCATCTTATCCACCAACATAGACAGGGCTCTAACTCCTCTAGCTCCACAATGAAATAGGGTGCAGGCCAGGCAGCAGGCTGTCAGCCAGCCTGCCAGCATAGTGGAGTCTGCCACTAGCACAGTCAGTATAGTCAGCTCAGCTATCTCCATTGAGACCATGTCTGTGCCTTGACCTGGGTTGTGCAAAACTAAACATGGCGGTGTTCGCCTTAGCAATATCACTAGGATAAAGACCTCCTCCATTCCTGTCATTATTGAAAGAGATTGTGATTGATACCTCAAATCTCAAAATAGGGCAACTTAATGTCAGATCCCTTACTTCAAAGGCAATTATAGTCAATGATCATAATCTTGATGTGATTGATTGGATACACCATGCTATGAGATACTTCCCTCCATGTGGGGACATAGAGGTTGCCTCTGTCCAAGGTTGGATACTCCATGCTAGGAGATACTTCCCTCCATGTGGGGACATAGAGGTTGGATACGCCATTGCTAGGAGATACTTCCCTCCATGTGGGGACATAGAGGTTGCCTCTGTCCAAGGTTGGATGCTCCATGCTAGGAGATACTTCCCTCCATGTGGGGACATAGAGGTTGCCTTTGTCCAAGGTTGGATACTTCATGCTAGGAGATACTTCCCTCCAAGTGGGGACATAGAGGTTGCCTCTGTCCAAGGTTGGATACTTCATGCTAGGAGATACTTCCCTCCATGTGGGGACATAGAGGTTGGATACGCCATGCTAGGAGATACTTCCCTCCATGTGGGGACATAGAGGTTGCCTCTGTCCAAGGTTGGATACGCCATGCTAGGAGATACTTCACTCCATGTGGGGACATAGAGGTTGGATACACCATGCTAGGAGATACGTCCCTCCATGTGGGGACATAGAGGTTGCCTCTGTCCAAGGTTGGATACTTCATGCTGGGAGATTTTTTGTTGTTGAGATTCTTTTGTTTGACAAGAGAAAACGTAACTTGTGATGTGGACGAGGTATTGTGGCCAGACCCAGACCGGAGAAGAGCTGAAGCGTAGCTTAGCACTGGTGATTCCCCCCCCCTCCCTACCAATTCCTGGACTGCCCCCCCGGGACTCCACACACACAATTGTGTTCTTTACTGTATTCTAAAGAATATACTTTTGGTTTCTATATGTTTATGGGTTTGTTGTATGCTACTGTATACAACAGTAATGTTTGGCCTAATACATATGTTCTGTTTCTACATTGCATTGGTGTTTACAGTGTACTCGTTTCCCCTCTCAGCAGATGACTTTCACTGTAGAACATTGCATTGCAATGTAGATATAAGCCTATGAAAGACCAAAGAGCTTTAGATTTAGAACAACAGTGTTTACATGGTATATCCAAACATGTACTATTATGAAAGCAGTGTTTGCCATTTGATGCAAATGCTTCATTCTGACATGTTTATGGCATTTTGAATGCAGTGTTATATTTTGAAGGAGATGTGAGGCATTTTGGCATTTTGTGTGTGCAGTTTTGGGAACTGTGTGTAGAGATTTGAAAAAAGGAGACAGTTTTGA
Organism: Oncorhynchus masou masou; assembly: GCF_036934945.1. Lineage (NCBI taxonomy): Eukaryota > Metazoa > Chordata > Actinopteri > Salmoniformes > Salmonidae > Oncorhynchus > Oncorhynchus masou. The sequence continues at coordinate 82,954 of NW_027007605.1, read as the reverse complement.
AAACGTGTAGTTGGAAAAAACTGTAATTGAAATCTATTACAGTAAGGTACTTAATTGTTACAAAATAAATTATTGGATTTGGACATTTTACAAATGGCTGCAGTGAGTCTTGAAAGTGTAACCTGCAGGTGATAACTATGCAGACATTCAATGAATTATCTCCCACAAGATGCAAAACCTGTTTTTATCCATGTCAAGTGTGTGTGTGTGAGTGTTTTTGTACGTCACTAAGGAGATGCTGAAGAGAGATTGGACCGGGCACTTTGATTGTGTAAGGATTTTACTGTCAGGAAGAGAAGAAGATGAGGAGGAGAAGGAGGAGGAAGAGGAGAGGAAAGGTACAGATCCGTTGCTGACGCAGACTTCCTCTGTTCCCTCTCTCCCTCCTCTCCCCCTCCTCTCCACCTCCTCTCCCCCTCCTCTCCACCTCCTCTCCCTCTCTCCTGATTAATGGCCGAGTCCCTCCATCCTCTGACAGCACAGCGTTGCCAACAAAAACCTCCAGAGATGAGAGTGGCCGCCAATTACCTTCCTCAATAACGTTCGCTCGAAGGCTGAGTGACAGGTCGCTCCACACAGGGCCCGGAGAGACTCAGGGAGGAGAGACATTAAAGCCAGGAGTTCCTGCCTCTCTAAGATATACGGCCCCTCCACCCCACCTCTCTCTCTCCTCTCCACCTCCTCTCCCCCTCCACTCCCCCTCCACTCCCTCTCCTCTCTCCCTCCTCTCCACCTCCTCTCCACCTCCTCTCCCTCTCCACTCCCCCTCCACCCCCTCTCCTCTACACCTCCTCTCTCCCTCCACTCCACCTCTCTACGTCTCCTCTACACCTCCTCTCTCCCTCCTCTCCACCTCCTCTCCCTCTCCTCTCCCCCTCCTCTACACCTCCTCTCTCCCTCCACTCCACCTCTCTCCCTCTCCTCTCCACCTCCTCTCCCTCTCCTCTCCACCTCCTCTCCCTCTCCTCTCTCCCTCCACTCCACCTCTCTCCCTCTCCTCTCTCCCTCCACTCCACCTCTCTCCCTCTCCTCTCTACCTCCTCTCCCTCTCCTCTCTCCCTCCTCTCCACCTCCTCTCCCCCTCCTCTCCCTCTCCTCTCTCCCACCTCTCCCCCTCCACTCCCCCTCCTCTCCCTCTCCTCTCCCCCTCCTCTCCCTCTCCTCTCTCCCACCTCTCCTCCTCCACTCCCCCTCCTCTCCGTCTCCTCTCCACCTCCTCTCTGAAAAAGCGACCCCTCAGAAAACCCTGAGAGGAAATGTGCACAATGTCATCAATAAGAGCAGATTACTTTTTATTATATATATATCTGCCGATTGGAGGGCTGAACAGATATAAGCCTCAGTCTTTAGGAGCTCTGGCCTAGGGACTTTTCTCTCTCTCTCGCCCTCTCCCTTAATTCGGGGCCATATTATTTGGAGCATCCCTCTAAGATAGGGTAGATAAGTGAGGCCTGCCTGCAGGAGAGCTGGTTGGCTTCAAACACGCATTACCCATGATGCCTCTCCTGTCTGCTCAGCATTCACTGAGAAAGAACCTATCACAGAATCCCACAATAGTCTCCTCTAGTACTGACAGGTAAGATAACTATAGTTTTAAAGAATACAATGGAAAAAGAAAATGCATTTTCACATTCATCCTTTAACAAACCTCCCAGTATTCCCTGTTTTAACAAACCTCCCACTATTCCCTGTTTTAACAAACCTCCAACTATTCCCTGTTTTAACAAACCTCTCCGTATTCTCTAGAAAGCAGTTACAAACCGGTTTCTGTTTTAAAAAGGTTCCTTTAAATCATGAGGCATTGTCCTGATCTTTAACTGTGGAGGAGGAAACTGTCTTTGATATTTGTTCTTACATCCTCGTTGTTTATTTTCAGGTTCCTGTGTCTCCCTTTAATCTCTCAGCTGAGAAAAGCAGCTACTCCTTCCTTAGAAACACCTCTCCTTCCTTAGAAACACCTCTTCTTCCTTAGAAACATCCTCCTTCCTTAGAAACACCTCTCCTTCCTCAGAAACACCTCTCCTTCCTCAGAAACACCTCTCCTTCCTCAGAAACACCTCTCCTTTCTGAGAAACACCTCCCCTTCCTCAGAAACACCTCTCCTTTCTCAGAAACACCTCTCCTTCCTTAGAAACACCTCTCCTTCCTCAGAAACACCTCTCCTTCCTCAGAAACACCTCTCCTTCCTTAGAAACACCTCCCTTCCTTAGAAACACCTCTTCTTCCTCAGAAACACCTCTCCTTCCTCAGAAACACCTCTCCTTCCTTAGAAACACCTCTCCTTCCTTAGAAACACCTCCCCTTCCTTAGAAACACCTCCCCTTCCTCAGAAACACCTCTTCTTCCTCAGAAACACCTCTCCTTCCTCAGAAACACCTCTCCTTTCTCAGAAACACCTCTCCTTCCTCAGAAACACCTCTCCTTCCTCAGAAACACCTCTCCTTCCTCAGAAACACCTCTCCTTTCTGAGAAACACCTCCCCTTTCTCTATAAAAATATTTGTCCTTCTCTGAAGCATCTCTCCTTTTCTCAGATCTTTGTTTGTTCCAGCTGTGAAGTTTGTATCTGGTTGACAGCAACAAGACAAATAACCCCTCCCCAAATCTGAAGAGAAAAGTCATTTCAGCAAATTACAGAGAGAAACACCTGTGACTTCCTCAGGGAACCTCTCCTTCCTCAGAATGGGCACTGTCACATTATCCCTCATCTCCCTGTCTTTCCTTAGAAACACCTCCCCTTCCTTAGAAACACCTCCATTCCTCAGAAACACCTCTCCTTCCTCAGAAACACCTCTCCTTTCTGAAAACACCTCCCCTTTCTCTATAAAAATATTTGTTCCTTCTCTAACATCTCTCACTCACCTCTTTGTTTGTTCCAGCTGTGAAGTTTGTCTCTGGTTGACAGCAACAAGACAAATAACCCCTCCCCAAATCTATAAAACATTTCACAAATTA
>NW_027007605.1:47500-77500 GCF_036934945.1 Oncorhynchus masou masou | reverse complement strand
GTCAAACTCACGGTGTCCTGCCAAGCTCACGGTGTCCTGTCAAACTCACGGTGTCCTGCCAAGCTCATGGTGTCCTGCCAAGCTCACAGTGTCCTGCCAAGCTCACTGTGTACTGCCAAGCTCATAAAGTAGCAACTCTGAGGGGAGATTTGGGGAGAATATTTTTTTCCTTCTAGGAGGCATCTATTCCAATAGGCTAGGGGAAGCTAAGCTATCTCTAAAGTAAATTGAATTGAACTTGTGAAAATTATATATTCACTCCTGTTTATACAAAATGTGATACACACTATGCAGAAATCACTTCGCCATTTCAAGGTTCCTAATATTCGAATAGTTTGCTTCATTTCAGTTTACGTGACAAAACAAGCACTCGTTGGGTAGGGAATCATTGTACCGTCTAAACCGCTGTGAAATATATTTTAAATGAACAAAAATATAATTTTCAGCTGTTTGAAGTGTACAAAACCTAAAGTAAAAGACACAAAAACTAAACTTCAGAATGGGAAGCATAGAAATAGAGCACATAGAACAGAACTGCTGCTTCTTAAACTTGAATTCAAAGGGGATTGAAACAGCTGAAACTCAGATTTCTTTGTAAATTTGGGTCAATCACACAAAATGTTACATATTTTAGCTAAAAAAAAGAACAAAGTAAAACACTACAGCAGAAAATGTGCTTTAGCCACGGAGGATTATTAGCTTCTTAATGCTTAATGTATTTTTTAATTAGGGTGTCACGTACATTTCGGAATTCAGCATATCAAATAGCTGATTGTTGATTTGCAGTTGTCAGTGAAAAGCATCTATATTTGCCTATTGGTCTATTGCAATATTTCTACATAGAATCGCTGAAAAAAATATTTATGACACCCAACTAAGTATCTTCCTGTAGTCAGACAGACGTAGTTATGCAGACAGTTATTTCACATTGTTAGTCATTTAGCAGTCTCTCTGACCCAGAGACACTACAGTGAGTCATTTAGTCAGACACTACAGTAGTGAGTCATTTAGCAGACTCTCTGATCCACTTCCTTTCCTCCCTCCCTCCCTCCCTCCCTCCCTCCTCCCTCCCTCCCTCCCTTCCTCCCTCCCTCCCCTCCCCCCTCCCTACAGTAGTTAGTCATTTAACAGACTCTCTGATCCAGAGACACAGACAGTAGTGAGTCATTTAGCAGACTCTCTGATCCAGAGACACTACAGTAGTGAGTCATTTAGCAGACTCTCTGATCCAGAGCCACTACAGTAGTGAGTCATTTAGCAGACTCTCTGATCCACTACAGTAGCCAGAGCTACAGTAGTGAGTCATTTAGCAGACTCTCTGACCCAGAGACACTACAGTAGTGAGTCATTTAGCAGACTCTCTGATCCACTACAGTAGTGAGTCATTTAACAGACTCTCTGATCCAGAGACACGACAGTAGTGAGTCATTTAGCAGACTCTCTGATCCAGAGACACTACAGTAGTGAGTCATTTAACAGACTCTCTGATCCAGAGCCACTACAGTAGTGAGTCATTTAGCAGACTCTCTGATCCAGAGACACTACAGTAGTGAGTCATTTAGCAGACTCTCTGATCCAGAGACACGACAGTAGTGAGTCATTTAGCAGACTCTCTGATCCAGAGACACTACAGTAGTGAGTCATTTAGCAGACTCTCTGATCCAGAGACACTGCAGTAGTGAGTCATTTAGCAGACTCTCTGATCCAGAGACACTGCAGTAGTGAGTCATTTAGCAGTCTCTCTGATCCAGAGACAGTACAGTAGTGAGTCATTTAGCAGTCTCTCTGATCAATTACAGTAGTGAGTCATTTAGCAGACTCTCTGATCCAGAGCGACTACAGTAGTGAGTCATTTAGCAGTCTCTCTGATCAACTACAGTAGTGAGTCATTTAGCAGACTCTCTGATCCAGAGCGACTACAGTAGTGAGTCATTTAGCAGACTCTCTGATCCAGAGACACTACAGTAGTGAGACATTTAGCAGACTCTCTGATCCAGAGACACGACAGTAGTGAGTCATTTAGCAGACTCTCTTATCCAGAGCCACTACAGTAGTGAGTCATTTAGCAGACTCTCTGATCCAGAGCCACTACAGTAGTGAGTCATTTAGCAGACTGTCTGTCTGTCTGTCTGTCTGTCTGTCTGTCTGTCTGTCTGTCTGTCTGTCTGTGTGTCTGTGAATGCATACGTCTGTCCACCTGCCTGCTTGTCTGTGAGTGAATATGTCTGTCTGTCTTTCACCAATTTACCCATTCTAACTCTATCACCAAGTGTTTTGACTTGAAAGCGATGTTTTGACTTATGAACCAATACCCTTGAGGCATATCAATGTGTTAATATCCTGTGTGTGTGGAGGTGGGAAAGTGGAGAGAGAGGTGTAGGTGGGAGAGAGAGAGGAGCAAGAGAGAGGAAGGGGAGAAATAAATTAGAATTGTTTTTTTTACATCTATTTTGAATGACAACATTTTCTCTCCTAATGCGAAAAATCTTTCTAACACTCCCCCTCTATAAACACCAAGCCTCGATAACCACTAAGCCTCTACAACCACCAAGCCTCTATAAACACCAATCCTCGATAACAACCAAGCATCTATAACCACCAAGCCTCTATAACCACCAAGCCTCTATAACCACCAAGCCTCGATAACCACCAAGCCTCTATAACCACCAAGCCTCTATAACTACCAAGCCTCTATAACCACCAAATCTCGATAACCACCAAGCCTCTATAACCACCAAGCCTCTATAAACACCAAGCCCTGATAACCACCAAGCCTCTATAACCACCAAGCCTCTATAACCACCAAGCCTCTATTACCACCACGCCTCTATAACCACCAAGCCTCTATAACCACCAAGTCTCTATAAACACCAAGCCCTGATAACCACCAAGCCTCTATAACCACCAAGCCTCTGTACCCACCAAGCCTCTATAACCACCAAGCCTCTATAACCACCAAGCCTCTATAACCACCAAGCCTCTATAACCACCAAGCCTCTGTAACCACCAAGCCTCTATAACCACCAAGCTTCTATATCCACCAAGCCTCTATAACCAACAAGCCCTGATAACCACCAAGTCTCTATAACCACCAAGACTCTATAACCACCAAGCCTCTATAACCACCAAGCCCTGATAACCACCAAACCTCTATAACCACCAAGCCTCTATAACCACCAATACTCTATAACCACCAAGCCTCGATAAACACCAATCCTCTATAACCAACAAGCCTCTATCACCACCAAGCCTCTATAACCACCAAGCCCTGATAACCACCAGGCCTATATAACCACCAAGCCTCTATAACCACCAAGCCTCTCTAACCACCAAGCTTCTATTACCAACAAGCCCTGATAACCACGTAGGCTCTATAACCACCAAGCCTCGACAACCACCAAGCCTCTATAACCACCAAGCCTCGACAACCACCAAGCCTCTATAACCACCAAGCCCCGATAACCACCAAGCCTCTATAACCACCAAGCCTCTATAACCACCAAGCCCCGATAACCACCAAGCTTCTATAACCACCAAGCCTCTATAACCACCAAGCCTCTATTACCACCAAGCCCTGATAACCATCAAGACTCTATAACCACCAAGCCTCGATAACCACCAAGCCTCGATCACCACCAATCCCATGTAACCACCAAGTCTCTATAACCACCACGCCTCTATAACCACCAAGCCTCTATAACCACCAAGCCTCTATAACCACCAAGCCTCTATAAACACCAAGCCCTGATAACCACCAAGCCTCTATAACCACCAAGACTCGATAACCAACAATCCTCTATTACCACCAAGCCCTGATAACCACCAAGACTCTATAACCACCAAGCCTCTCTAACCACCAAGGCTCTATTACCTCCAAGCCCTGATAACCACCAAGCCTCTATAACCACCAAGTCTCGACAACCACCAAGCCTCTATAACCACCAAGCCTCTATAACCACCATTCCTCGATAAACACCAATCCTCTATAACCAACAAGCCTCTATCACCACCAAGCCTCTATAACCACCAAGCCCTGATAACCACCAGGCCTATATAACCACCAAGCCTCTATAACCACCAAACCTCTATAACCACCAAGCCTCGATAACCACCAAGCCTCTATAACCACCAAGCCTCTATAACTACCAATCCTCTATAACCACCAAATCTCGATAACCACCAAGCCTCTATAACCACCAAGCCTCTATAAACACCAAGCCCTGATAACCACCAAGCCTCTATAACCACCAAGCCTCTATAACCACCAAGCCTCTATTACCACCACGCCTCTATAACCACCAAGCCTCTATAACCACCAAGTCTCTATAAACACTAAGCCCTGATAACCACCAAGCCTCTATAACCACCAAGCCTCTGTACCCACCAAGCCTCTATAACCACCAAGCCTCTATAACCACCAAGCCTCTATAACCACCAAGCCTCTATAACCACCAAGCTTCTATATCCACCAAGCCTCTATAACCAACAAGCCCTGATAACCACCAAGTCTCTATAACCACCAAGCCTCTATAACCACCAAGCCTCTATAACCACCAAGCCCTGATAACCACCAAACCTCTATAACCACCAAGCCTCTATAACCACCAATACTCTATAACCACCAAGCCTCGATAAACACCAATCCTCTATAACCAACAAGCCTCTGTACCCACCAAGCCTCTATAACCACCAAGCCTCTATAACCACCAAGCCTCTATAACCACCAAGCCTCTATAACCACCAAGCCTCTGTAACCACCAAGCCTCTATAACCACCAAGCATCTATATCCACCAAGCCTCTATAACCAACAAGCCCTGATAACCACCAAGTCTCTATAACCACCAAGCCTCTATAACCACCAAGCCTCTATAACCACCAAGCCCTGATAACCACCAAACCTCTATAACCACCAAGCCTCTATAACCACCAATACTCTATAACCACCAAGCCTCGATAAACACCAATCCTCTATAACCACCAAGCCTCTGTACCCACCAAGCCTCTATAACCACCAAGCCTCTATAACCACCAAGCCTCTATAACCACCAAGCCTCTATAACCACCAAGCCTCTGTAACCACCAAGCCTCTATAACCACCAAGCTTCTATATCCACCAAGCCTCTATAACCAACAAGCCCTGATAACCACCAAGTCTCTATAACCACCAAGCCTCTATAACCACCAAGCCTCTATAACCACCAAGCCCTGATAACCACCAAACCTCTATAACCACCAAGCCTCTATAACCACCAATACTCTATAACCACCAAGCCTCGATAAACACCAATCCTCTATAACCAACAAGCCTCTATCACCACCAAGCATCTATAACCACCAAGCCCTGATAACCACCAGCCCTATATAACCACCAAGCCTCTATAACCACCAAGCCTCTCTAACCACCAAGCTTCTATTACCACCAAGCCCTGATAACCACGTAGCCTCTATAACCACCAAGCCTCGACAACCACCAAGCCTCTATAACCACCAAACCTCGACAACCACCAAGCCTCTATAACCACCAAGCCCCGATAACCACCAAGCCTCTATAACCACCAAGCCTCTATAACCACCAAGCCCCGATAACCACCAAGCTTCTATAACCACCAAGCCTCTATAACCACCAAGCCTCTATTACCACCAAGCCCTGATAACCATCAAGACTCTATAACCACCAAGCCTCGATAACCACCAAGTCTCGATCACCACCAATCCCATGTAACCACCAAGTCTCTATAACCACCACGCCTCTATAACCACCAAGCCTCTATAACCACCAAGCCTCTATAACCACCAAGCCTCTATAAACACCAAGCCCTGATAACCACCAAGCCTCTATAACCACCAAGCCTCTATCACCACCAATCCTCTATAACCACCAAGACTCGATAACCACCAATCCTCTATTACCACCAAGCCCTGATAACCACCAAGACTCTATAACCACCAAGCCTCTCTAACCACCAAGGCTCTATTACCACCAAGCCCTGATAACCACCAAGCCTCTATAACCACCAAGCCTCGACAACCACCAAGCCTCTATAACCACCAAGCCTCTATAACCACCATTCCTCGATAAACACCAATCCTCTATAACCAACAAGCCTCTATCACCACCAAGCCTCTATAACCACCAAGCCCTGATAACCACCAGGCCTATATAACCACCAAGCCTCTATAACCACCAAGCCTCTCTAACCACCAAGCTTCTATTACCACCAAGCCCTGATAACCACGTAGCCTCTATAACCACCAAGCCTCGACAACCACCAAGTCTCTATAACCACCAAGCCTCGACAAACACCAAGCCTCTATAACCACCAAGCCCCGATAACCACCAAGCCTCTATAACCACCAAGCCTCTATAACCACCAAGCCCCTGAAAACCACCAAATCTCTATAACCACCAAGCCTCTATAACCACCAATACTCTATAACCACCAAGCCTCGATAACCACCAATCCTCTATAACCACCAAGCCTCTATAACCACCAAGCCTCTATTACCACCAAGAATCTATAACCGCCAAGCCTCTATAACCACCAAGCTACTATATCCACCAAGCCTCTATAACCAGCAAGCCCTGATAACCACCAAGTCTCTATAACCACCAAGCCTCTATAACCACCAAGCCTCTATAACCACCAAGCCCTGAAAACCACCAAATCTCTATAACCACCAAGCCTCTATAACCACCAATACTCTATAACCACCAAGCCTCGATAACCACCAATCCTCTATAACCACCAAGCCTCTATAACCACCAAGCCCTGATAACCACCAGGAATCTATAACCACCAAGCCTCTATAACCACCAATCCTCTCTAACCACCAAGCCCCTATTACCACCAAGCCCTGATAACCACCAAGCCTCTTTAACCACCAAGCCTCTATAACCACCAAGCCCTGATAACCACCAAACCTCTATAACCACCAAGCCTCTATAACCACCAATACTCTATAACCACCAAGCCTCGATAACCACCAATCCTCTATAACCACCAAGCCTCTATAACCACCAAGCCTCTATAACCACCAAGCCCTGATAACCACCAGGCCTCTATAACCACCAAGCCTCTATAACCACCAAGCCTCTATAACCACCAAGCCCCTATTACCACCAAGCCCTGATAACCACCAAGCCTCTATAACCACCAAGCCTCGACAACCACCAAACCTCTATATCCACCAAGACTCTATAACCACCAAGCTACTATATCCACCAAGCCTCTATAACCAGCAAGCCCTGATAACCACCAAGTCTCTATAACCACCAAGCCTCTATAACCACCAAGCCTCTATAACCACCAAGCCTCTATAACCACCAATACTCTATAACCACCAAGCCTCGATAACCACCAATCCTCTATAACCACCAAGCCTCTATAACCACCAAGCCTCTATAACCACCAAGCCCTGATAACCACCAGGCCTCTATAACCACCAAGCCTCTATAACCACCAAGCCTCTATAACCACCAAGCCCCTATTACCACCAAGCCCTGATAACCACCAAGCCTCTATAACCACCAAGCCTCCACAACCACCAAACCTCTATATCCACCAAGCCTCTATAACCACCAAGCTACTATATCCACCAAGCCTCTATAACCAGCAAGCCCTGATAACCACCAAGTCTCTATAACCACCAAGCCTCTATAACCACCAGGCCTCTATAACCACCAAGCCCTGAAAACCACCAAATCTCTATAACCACCAAGCCTCTATAACCACCAATACTCTATAACCACCAAGCCTCGATAACCACCAATCCTCTATAACCACCAAGCCTCTATAACCACCAAGCCCTGATAACCACCAGGAATCTATAACCACCAAGCCTCTATAACCACCAAGCCTCTCTAACCACCAAGCCCCTATTACCACCAAGCCCTGATAACCACCAAGCCTCTTTAACCACCAAGCCTCTATAACCACCAAGCCCTGATAACCACCAAACCTCTATAACCACCAAGCCTCTATAACCACCAATACTCTATAACCACCAAGCCTCGATAACCACCAATCCTCTATAACCACCAAGCCTCTATAACCACCAAGCCTCTATAACCACCAAGCCCTGATAACCACCAGGCCTCTATAACCACCAAGCCTCTATAACCACCAAGCCTCTATAACCACCAAGCCCCTATTACCACCAAGCCCTGATAACCACCAAGCCTCTATAACCACCAAGCCTCGACAACCACCAAACCTCTATATCCACCAAGACTCTATAACCACCAATCCTCTATAACCACCAAGCCTCTATAACCACCAAGCCTCTATTACCACCAAGCCTCTATAACAGCCAAGCCTCTATAACCACCAAGCCTCTATAAACACCAAGCCCTGATAACCACCAAGCCTCTATAACCACCAAGTCTCTATAACCACCACGCCTCTATAACCACCAAGCCTCTTTAACCACCAAGCCTCTATAACCACCAAGCCCCTATTACCACCAAGCCCTGATAACCACCAAGCCCTGATAACCATCAAGACTCTATAACCACCAAGCCTCGATAACCACCAAGCCTCGATCACCACCAATCCTCTGTAACCACCAAGTCTCTATAACCATCACGCCTCTATAACCACCAAGCCTCTATAACCACCAAGCCTCTATAAACACCAAGCCCTGATAACCACCAAGCCTCTATAACCACCAAGTCTCTATAACCACCACGCCTCTATAACCACCAAGCCTCTTTAACCACCAAGCCTCTATAACCACCAAGCCTCTATAAACACCAAGCACTGATAACCACCAAGCCTCTATACCCACCACGCCTCTATAACCACCAAGCCTCTATAACCACCAAGCCTCTATAACCACCAAGCCTCTATAACCACCAAGCCTCTATAACCACCAAGCCTCTATCACCACCAAGCCTCGATAAACACCAAGACTCGATAACCACCAAGCCTCTATAACCACCAAGCCTCTATAACCACCAAGACTCTATAACCACCAAGCCTCTATAACCACCAAGCCTCTATAACCACCAAGCCTCTATAACCACCAAGCCTCTATAACCACCAAGCCTCTATAACCACCAGGCCTCTATAACCACCAATCCTCTATAACCACCAAGCCTCGATAACCACCAAGCCTCTATTACCACCAAGCCTCTATAACAGCCAAGCCTCTATAACCACCAAGCCTCTATAAACACCAAGCCCTGATAACCACCAAGCCTCTATAACCACCAAGTCTCTATAACCACCACGCCTCTATAACCACCAAGCCTCTTTAACCACCAAGCCTCTATAACCACCAAGCCCCTATTACCACCAAGCCCTGATAACCACCAAGCCCTGATAACCATCAAGACTCTATAACCACCAAGCCTCGATAACCACCAAGCCTCGATCACCACCAATCCTCTGTAACCACCAAGTCTCTATAACCATCACGCCTCTATAACCACCAAGCCTCTATAACCACCAAGCCTCTATAACCACCAAGCCTCTATAAACACCAAGCCCTGATAACCACCAAGCCTCTATAACCACCAAGTCTCTATAACCACCACGCCTCTATAACCACCAAGCCTCTTTAACCACCAAGCCTCTATAACCACCAAGCCTCTATAAACACCAAGCACTGATAACCACCAAGCCTCTATACCCACCACGCCTCTATAACCACCAAGCCTCTATAACCACCAAGCCTCTATAACCACCAAGCCTCTATAACCACCAAGCCTCTATAACCACCAAGCCTCTATCACCACCAAGCCTCGATAAACACCAAGTCTCGATAACCACCAAGCCTCTATAACCACCAAGCCTCTATAACCACCAAGACTCGATAACCACCAAGCCTCTATAACCACCAAGCCTCTATAACCACCAAGCCTCTATAACCACCAAGCCTCTATAACCACCAAGCCTCTATAACCACCAGGCCTCTATAACCACCAAGCCTCTATAACCACCAATCCTCTATTACCACCAAGCCCTGATAACCACCAAGCCTCTATAACCACCAAGCCTCGATAACCACCAAGCCTCTATAACCACCAATCCTCGATCACCACCAATCCTCTATAACCACCAAGCCTCTATAACCACCAAGCCTCTATAACCACCAAGCCTCTATAACCACCAAGCCTCTGTGTGAAATATAACATTGTCACACGCTGATCTCCACATATGGAATCATGCAGTAACCAAAAAAGTGTTAATCAAATCAAAATATGTTAAATATTTGAGATTCTTCAAAATAGCCAACCCTTTGGCTTGAAGACAAATTTGCATACTCTTGGCATTCTCTCAACCAGCTTCATGGGGTACTACAGGATTCCATATGTGTTATTTCATAGTTTTGATGTCTTCTCTATTATACTACAATGTAGAAATGTACAATTTATATTTATCAATGAACAAAATGCAAAGTGAGTAAATCAGAAGAAAAATCTCAAATCCATATTTGGTGTGACCACCCTTTGCCTTCAAAACAGCATCACTTCCTCGAGGTTTTAATGTTATAATTTAATCATTTATAATTGAATATAATTATAACTTTCATTATTGATGTCCAATGGGACACCAGAGAACATAGTTTACCTGAAAAAACAAAGCTGTTCATTTCATGCATTGATATTTTCACGAGCTACAATGCTCCTTTTGCTCTTTATATACACATGATATCAACACCACTCCTGGTTACTGTGACTGGTCTGTCTGTGTCCAGACTGAAGATCACAACAATATTAGCCCTTTTTGATCCATTCTTGGACTTTACTTTTGCATTTAACTTTTACTCGACGCATTTTCAGCTTCAAAACAGACACTTCTGCTACCGCCATCTCATTGTCCTTTTTCGGTGGAGCCGAAAAAATACAATAAAAAAATGTAACAATGTATTTGAGATAACAAGTGCTCATTGTGAAAATGTATTTGTTTTCAATAAAGTTTTGGAGATTAAATATAGTTTGCCATGTTGTCAATAGTCTAAGCCAACACAGACTGTTTTGACCCTTAGTTTTGCACACATCGGTTGGTTGCTCAACAACCAAACCGTTTATAGCAACTACAGCTTAAATGATTAACACCTGGGATGCGTCGGAGCAACATGACCAAAATTACTAACAACCAGGTTTTTGTCTGGACTATGCAAATAATTTGTATGAATTTACTTATCAAATGTTTGAATGAAAATATGTAGTTAATATATGTAGTTAATTGTTCATGATACAGCGAGGCAGTGCTGTATCGTGAATACATTCGGAGGTAAATGCCGTTGTTTGGCCCAATGCGTTAGCCAGGCAACCAGTACACTGTTCACAAACCTACCAGGAAGTAAAGTAAGGTACTTTAGTACATTTACTATTTTTAAGAAAATCTGTACACATGTTTTGTTATACAGCTAATAAACTAGTTGTGTAATTGTAACACCTTGCTACAGTTGGTCTGTAGCTTAAACTGTTAAAGAGCTCTACCATTTTGAAAACCAACCAATTTCAAATAGTGATAATGCACAGTAATATTATTTTGGAGGCAGGACGTGTGCTTATATCAGACCCCATTCATGTACTTGGATCCGATGGAAATATAAGAAGCCATTAGGCCATCGTTTGACTTGATTGGGGAAGCCCGTTTTATAGACTATATTTCTATGGGTCTGAGTTGAGATACATTAAGTCTGGGAAGGAACCCATCCATTTCCCAGGGGCAATTAATTATTCAATTAAAACTGATAACGGGTAGTCTCTGAGGGATATGATGTCAATTAATATTCAGATGGAATGTTGTTTCGAATCAAAATAGAAAATATTGTTTTGTAGATTGGAGTAGGCCTCGGTAGACGTTGATGGTCTCAGACCAAATCAAATGTATTTATATAGCGCTTCGTACATCAGCTGATATCTCAAAGTGCTGTACAGAAACCCAGCCTAAAACCCCAAACAGCAAGCAATGCAGGTGTAGAAGCACGGTGGCTAGGAAAAACTCCATAGAAAGGCCAAAACCTAGGAAGAAACCTAGAGAGGAACCAGGCTATGTGGGGTGGCCAGTCCTCTTCTGGCTGTGCCGGGTGGAGATTTTAACAGAACATGGCCAAGATGTACAAATGTTCATAAATGACCAGCATGGTCAAATAATAATAAGGCAGAACAGCTGAAACTGGAGCAGCAGCACGGTCAGGTGGACTGGGGACAGCAAGGAGTCATCATGTCAGGTAGTCCTGGGGCATGGTCCTAGGGCTCAGTTCCTCGAAGAGAGAGAAAGAAAGAGAGAATTAGCGAGAGCATATGTGGGGTGGCCAGTCCTCTTCTGGCTGTGCCAGGTGGAGATTATAACCGACATGGCCAAGATGTTCAAATGTTCATAAATGACCAGCATGGTTGAATAATAATAAGGCAGAACAGTTGAAACTGGAGCAGCAGCACGGCCAGGTGGACTGGGGACAGCAAGGAGTCATCATGTCAGGTAGTCCTGGGGCAAGGAGAGAATAAGAGAACGCACACTTAGATTCACACAGGACACCGAATAGGACAGGAGAAGTACTCCAGATATAACAAACTGACCCTAGCCCCCCGACACATAAACTACTGCAGCATAAATACTGGAGGCTGAGACAGGAGGGGTCAGGAGACACTGTGGCCCCATCCGAGGACACCCCCAGACAGGGCCAAACAGGAAGGATATAACCCCACCCACTTTACCAAAGCACAGCCCCCACACCACTAGAGGGATATCTTCTACCACCAGCTTACCATCCTGAGACAAGGCTGAGTATAGCCCACAAAGATCTCCGCCACGGCACAACCCAAGGGGGGGGGGGCCAACCCAGACAGGATGACCACATCAGTGAATCAACCCACTCAGGTGACGCACCACTTCCAGGGACAGCATGAGAGAGCCCCAGTAAGCCAGTGACTCAGCCCCTGTAATAGGGTTAGAGGCAGAGAATCCCAGTGGAAAGAGGGGATCCGGCCAGGCAGAGACAGCAAGGGCGGTTCGTTGCTCCAGAGCCTTTCCGTTCACCTTCCCACTCCTGGGCCAGAATACACTCAATCATATGACCCACTGAAGAGATGAGTCTTCAGTAAAGACTTAAAGGTTGAGACCGAGTTTGCGTCTCTGACATGGGTAGGCACACCTCTATAGGAGAAAGCCCTGCCTCCAGCTGTTTGCTTAGAAATTCTAGGGACAATTAGGAGGCCTGCGTCTTGTGACCGTAGCGTACGTGTAGGTATGTACGGCAGGACCAAATCAGAGGGATAGGTAGGAGCAAGCCCATGTAATGCTTTGTAGGTTAGCAGTAAAATCTTGAAACCAGCCCTTGCTTTGACAGGAAGCCAGTGTGGAGAGGCTAGCACTGGAGTAATATGATCACATTTTTTGGTTCTAGTCAGGATTCTAGCAGCCGTAGTTAGCACTAACTGAAGTTCATTTAGTGCTTTATCCAGGTAGCCGGAGAGTAGAGCATTGCAGTAGTCTAACCTAGAAGTGACAAAAGCATGGATTAATTTTTCTGCATCCTTTTTGGACAGAAATTGTCTGATTTTTGCAATGTTACGTAGAAAAAAGCTGTCCTTGAAATGGTCTTGATATGTTCTTCAAAAGAGAGATCATGGTCCAGAGTAACGCCGAGGTCCTTCACAGTTTTATTTGAGACGACTGTACAACCATTAAGATTAATTGTCAGATTCAACAGAAGATCTCTTTCTTGGGACCTAGAACAAGCATCTTGTCACGACTTCCGCCGAGGTTGGCTCTCCTGCCTGTTCGGGCGGTGCTCGGCGATCGTCGTCACTGTCCTACTAGCCACTACCGATCCCTTTTTGTTTGTCTGTTGGTTTTGTCTGATTGGTTTCACCTGTGTGTATTTTAGTTAATTAGTGTCTGTATATGTAGTAGGCTGTCCCGCCCTTGTTTTGTGCGGGATTGTTTTGTCTTCATGTCATTTGGTGGAGTACTTGTGGTTTTTATTCTCCGGTCATTTTATGATCATGTGTTGGATCATTCACCCTGTGTGTTGGGTTGACCGTCGTCTTTTGTACATCGGAGAATAAACTGTCTATTACTATAACCTGCTCTCTGCGCCTGATTCCACCCACCTTGGTACATCGTGACACATCTCTGTTTTGTCCGAGTTTAAAAGTAGTAAGTTTGCAGCCATCCACTTCCTTATGTCTGAAACACATGCTTCTAGCAAGGGAAATTTTGGGGCTTCACCATGTTTCATTGAAATGTACAGCTGTGTGTCATCCGCATAGCAGTGAAAGTTAACATTATGTTTTCAAATGACATCCCCAAGAGGTAAAATATATAGTGAAAACAATAGTGGTCCTAAAACGGAACCTTGAGGAACACTGAAATTTACAGTTGATTTGTCAGAGGACAAACCATTCACAGAGACAAACTGATATCTTTCCGACAGATAAGATCTAAACCAGGCCAGAACTTGTCCGTGTAGACCAATTTGGGTTTCCAATCTCTCCAAAAGAATGTGGTGATTGATGGTATCAAAAGCAGCACTAAGGTCTAGGAGCACGAAGACAGATGCAGAGCCTCGGTCCGATGCCATTAAGATGTAATTTACCACCTTCACAAATGCTGTCTCAGTGCTATGATGGGGTCTAAAACCAGACTGAAGCATTTCGTATAGATTGTTTGTCTTCAGGAAGGCAGTGAGTTGCTGTGCAACAGCCTTTTCTAAAAATTTTGAGAGGAATGGAAGATTCGATTTTTTATATTTTCTAGGTCAAGGTTTGGCTTTTTCAAGAGAGGCTTTATTACTGCCACTTTTAGTGAGTTTGGTACACACCCGGTGGATAGAGAGCAGTTTATTATGTTCAACATAGGAGGGCCAAGCACAGGAAGCAGCTCTTTCAGTCGTTTAGTTGGAATAGGGTCCAGTATGCAGCTTGAAGGTTTAGAGGCCATGATTATTTTCATCATTGTGTCAAAAGATATAGTACTAAAACACTTGAGCGTCTCTCTTGATCCTAGGTCCTGGCAGAATGACTTAAATGTAATGTATGTAAATGAGTAGTGCAGACTCAGGACAACTGAGCTTTGAAGGAATACGCAGATTTAAAGAGGAGTTCGTAATTTGCTTTCTAATAATCGTAATCTTTTCCTCAAAGAAGTTCCTGAATTTATCACTGCTAAAGTGAAAGTCATCCTCTCTTGGGGAATGCTGCTTTTTAGTTAGTTTTGCGACAGACAATATCCCCCTTCTCCCTGTTGTGTAGGATCTCAACGTGATATGTATTGGAAAGCTTTAGAAATGACAAAATGAAAAATACGAAAAAAAGGATTCTCAATCAAAATGGCAGCTATCTGAGAATTCATCTCAGCAGTTTCTAAAAGCTAAATTAGACCCCTGGTCACCATTTAGATTAGAACATCCAGAGGCTGGTTAAGTGGTAGGGGCCTGTATCTGAACCAGGGCAGTCACAACTAAGTAGATATCTGGGATAGGTAGAGGGGTCTAATAGAACATGATGGGTATCGTAATTGGGTGACGAACTTCATTGAGTGGTCTGAGATTTAGGGGCCAGGCGGTGTTAAATAGTTCAGCCAGGATAATAGGTTCTAATATTGATTGGCCGTCTGCTGGGATGTGTAAACAAAACACTTCCCAACAGAGAGAACACACCACCTGCTTCCCAAATGGGTCCCTGTTCCCTATATAGTGCACTACTTTAGACCTGATACCAAATGGGACCCTGTTCTTCCCAAAAATGGGACCCTGTTCCCTAAATATTGCACTACTTTAGACCTGATACCAAATACTTTAGACCTGATACCAAATGGGACCCTGTTCCCTAAATAGTGTACTATTTTAGACCTGATACCAAATGGGACCCTGTTCCCTTATAGTGTACTACTTTAGACCAGGGCTGGGACCCTGTTCCCTACATAGTGCACTACTTTAGACCTGATACCAAATGGGACCCTGTTCCCCTAATATATTGCACTACTTTCCCTAAATATTGACCAAATGGGACCCTGTTCCCTATATAGGACCCTGTTCCTGTTCCCTATATAGTGCACTACTTTAGACCTGATACCAAATGGGACCCTGTTCCCTATATAGTGTACTACTTTAGACCTGGGCTGGGACCCTGTTCCCTATATAGTGTACTACAACCATGGCTGGCACCCTGTTCCCCCTATATAGTGCACTACTTTAGACCTGATACCAAATGGGTCCCTGTTCTCTATAATCCAGGTGGTCCATTTCTGAGTGAAGATCACTTTAGACAGTCATACCAAATGGGACCCTAAGACCAGGGCTGGCACCCTACCAAATGGGACCCTGTTCCCTATATAGTGTACTACTTTTAGACCAGGGCTGTTCCCTATATAGCACTAAGCTGTTCCCTAAATATTGATTTTAGACCGCTCAGGGACCCTGTTTCTGTGGCACATTTTAGACCATACAGGGAATGGGGTTTGTGCCTACTTTAGACCTACATTACCAAATGGAATGACCAGGGCTGGCACCCTGTTCCCTATATAGGGACCTTACCAAATGGCACCCTGTTCCCTAATACTACTTTAGACCTGATACCAGGAATGGGGTTTGTGCCCTAATACATTACCAGATCTGATACCAAATGGCAGGAATGGGGTTTGTGCCCTATATAGTGTATACTTTACCTGATACCAAATGGGGTTTGTTCCCTAATAGTGTACATTACCACAGGAATGATACCAAATGGGACCCTGTTCCCTATGTGCCCTAATACATTACCACAGGAATGGGGTTTGTGCCCTATATACATTACCACAAATGGGGTTTGTGCCCTAATACATTACCATACAAATGGGGTTTGTGCCCTAACCTACAAATTACCACAGGAATGGGGTTTGTGCCCTAATACATTACCACAGGAATGGGGTTTGTGCCCTAATACATTACCACAGGAATGGGTTTTGTGCCCTAATACATTACCACAGGAATGGGGTTTGTGCCCTAATACATTACCATAGGAATGGGGTTTGTGCCCTAATACATTACCACAGGAATGGGGTTTGTGCCCTAATACATTACCATAGGAATGGGGTTTGTGCCCTAATACATTACCACAGGAATGGGGTTTGTGCCCTAATACATTACCACAGGAATGGGGTTTGTGCCCTAATACATTACCATAGGAATGGGGTTTGTGCCCTAATACATTACCACAGGAATGGGGTTTGTGCCCTAATACATTACCACAGGAATGGGGTTTGTGCCCTAATACATTACCACAGGAATGGGGTTTGTGCCCTAATACATTACCACAGGAATGGGGTTTGTGCCCTAATACATTACCATAGGAATGGGGTTTGTGCCCTAATACATTACCATAGGAATGGGGTTTGTGCCCTAATACATTACCACAGGAATGGGGTTTGTGCCCTAATACATTACCATAGGAATGGGGTTTGTGCCCTAATACATTACCATAGGAATGGGGTTTGTGCAGTTGGCCCTAATACATTACCATAGGAATGGGGTTTGTGCAGTTGGCCCTAATACATTACCATAGGAATGGGGTTTGTGCAGTTGGCCCTAATACATTACCATAGGAATGGGGTTTGTGCCCTAATACATTACCATAGGAATGGGGTTTGTGCCCTAATACATTACCATAGGAATGGGGTTTGTGCCCTAATACATTACCATAGGAATGGGGTTTGTGCCCTAATACATTACCATAGGAATGGGGTTTGTGCCCTAATACATTACCATAGGAATGGGGTTTGTGCAGTTGGCCCTAATACATTACCATAGGAATGGGGTTTGTGTAGTTGGCCCTAATACATTACCATAGGAATGGGGTTTGTGCCCTAATACATTACCATAGGAATGGGGTTTGTGCCCTAATACATTACCATAGGAATGGGGTTTGTGCCCTAATACATTACCATAGGAATGGGGTTTGTGCAGTTGGCCCTAATACATTACCATAGGAATGGGGTTTGTGCAGTTGGCCTAATACATTACCATAGGAATGGGGTTTGTGCCCTAATACATTACCATAGGAATGGGGTTTGTGCCCTAATACATTACCATAGGAATGGGGTTTGTGCCCTAATACATTACCATAGGAATGGGGTTTGTGCCCTAATACATTACCATAGGAATGGGGTTTGTGCAGTTGGCCCTAATACATTACCATAGGAATGGGGTTTGTGCAGTTGGCCCTAATACATTACCATAGGAATGGGGTTTGTGCCCTAATTTACCATAGGAATGGGGTTTGTGCCCTAATACATTACCATAGGAATGGGGTTTGTGCCCTAATACATTACCATAGGAATGGGGTTTGTGCCCTAATACATTACCATAGGAATGGGGTTTGTGCCCTAATACATTACCAAAGGAATGGGGTTTGTGCCCTAATACATTACCATAGGAATGGGGTTTGTGCAGTTGGCCCTAATACATTACCAATGGGGTTTGTGCAGTTGGCCCTAATACATTACCATAGGAATGGGGTTTGTGCAGTTGGCCCTAATACATTACCATAGGAATGGGGTTTGTGCAGTTGGCCCTAATACATTACCATAGGAATGGGGTTTGTGCAGTTGGCCCTAATACATTACCAATGGGGTTTGTGCAGTTGGCCCTAATACATTACCAATGGGGTTTGTGCAGTTGGCCCTAATACATTACCATAGGAATGGGGTTTGTGCAGTTGGCCCTAATACATTACCATAGGAATGGGGTTTGTGCAGTTGGCCCTAATACATTACCATAGGAATGGGGTTTGTGCAGTTGGCCCTAATACATTACCAATGGGGTTTGTGCAGTTGGCCCTAATACATTACCAATGGGGTTTGTGCAGTTGGCCCTAATACATTACCATAGGAATGGGGTTTGTGCAGTTGGCCCTAATACATTACCAATGGGGTTTGTGCAGTTGGCCCTAATACATTACCAATGGGGTTTGTGCAGTTGGCCCTAATACATTACCATAGGAATGGGGTTTGTGCAGTTGGCCCTAATACATTACCATAGGAATGGGGTTTGTGCAGTTGGCCCTAATACATTACCATATGGGGTTTGTGCAGTTGGCCCTAATACATTACCATAGGAATGGGGTTTGTGCAGTTGGCCCTAATACATTACCATAGGAATGGGGTTTGTGCAGTTGGCCCTAATACATTACCATAGGAATGGGGTTTGTGCAGTTGGCCCTAATACATTACCATAGGAATGGGGTTTGTGCAGTTGGCCCTAATACATTACCATAGGAATGGGGTTTGTGCAGTTGGCCCTAATACATTACCATAGGAATGGGGTTTGTGCAGTTGGCCCTAATACATTACCATAGGAATGGGGTTTGTGCAGTTGGCCCTAATACATTACCATAGGAATGGGGTTTGTGCAGTTGGCCCTAATACATTACCATAGGAATGGGGTTTGTGCAGTTGGCCCTAATACATTACCAATGGGGTTTGTGCAGTTGGCCCTAATACATTACCATAGGAATGGGGTTTGTGCAGTTGGCCCTAATACATTACCATAGGAATGGGGTTTGTGCAGTTGGCCCTAATACATTACCATAGGAATGGGGTTTGTGCAGTTGGCCCTAATACATTACCACAGGAATGGGGTTTGCGCAGTTGGCCCTAATACATTACCACACCATTTTGGGCTGTATGTCTGGCCTGCCAATATTGTTCCTCTCAGACCAGATTGTATTTCAAAACTTAAGGTTTGATAACAAAATAGATCAGTTGGTGTACAACTTGCGAAGCACAACTGAGTAAATAAATAAATAAATAAATAAGTGAATAAATAAATACATAAATTGAAATACATTGCTTTTGGAAAGTATTCAGACACCTTGACTTTTTCCACATTTTTGTTACATTACAGCCTTTTTTCTAAAACTGATTAAATAAAACAAATCCTCAGCAATCTACACACCCATAATGCCAAAGTGGAGACAGGTTTCTATTCAGCCCCTTTGTTATGAGACTCGAAAATTGACCTCTGGTGCATTCCGTTTCCATTGAGCATCCTTGAGATGTTTCCACAACTTGATTGGAGTCTACTTGTGGTATATTCAATTGATTGGACATGATTTGGAAAGGCACACACCTGTCTATATAAGGTCCCACAGGTGACAGTGTATGTCAGAACAAAAACTAAGCCATGGGGTCAAAGGAATTGTCTGTAGAGCTCCGAGACAAGATTGTGTTTAAGCACATATCTGGGGAAAGGTACCAAAACATTTTTACAGCATTGAAGGTCCCCAAGAACACAGCGGCCGTCATCATTCTTAAACGGAAGACATTTGGAACCACAAAGACTCATCATAGAGCTGGCCGTCCGGCCAAACTAAGCAATCGGGAGAGAAGGGCCTTGGTCAACGAGGTGACCAAGAGCCTGATGGTCACCTTGACAGAGCTCCAGAGTTCCTCTGTGGAGATCATCTCAGCAGCACTCCACCAATCAGACCTTAATGGGAGGTTGGCCAGATGGAAGCCACTCCTCAGTAAAAGGCACACGGAAGCCCACTTGAGTTTGCCAAAAGTCCCAGACTCTCAGACCATGAGAAACAAGATTGACTTTTTCTTCAACTTTGGCCTGAATGCCAAGTGTCACGTCTGGAGGAAACCTGGCATCATCCCTACGGTGAAGCATGGTGGTGGTAGCGTCATGCTGTGGAGATGTTTTTCATCAACAGGGACTGGGAAACTATTCAGAATTGAGGGAAAGATGAACAGAGCAAAGTACAAAGATGAAAACATGCTCCAAGGCTCTCAGGACCTCAGACTGGTGCGAAGGTTCACCTTCCAACAGGACAACAACCCTAAACACACAGCCAAGACAATGCAAGAGTGGCTTCAGGACAAATATCTGAATTGATTGGCCCGGCCAGAGCCCTGACTTGAACCAGATCGAACATCTCTGCAGAGACCTGAAAATAACTGTCCAGTAACGCTCCCCATCCAACCTGACAGAGCTTGAGAGGACATGCAGAGAAGAATGGGAGAAACTCCCCAAATACAGGTATGCCAAGCTTGTTTTGTCATACCCAAGAAGACTCAATGCGGTAATTGCTGCCTCAACTAAAGTCTGTTCTGGTGTGGAGCTGCTTCATACCACCAAGTGCTAACAGGATAACGTGTGAAATGCTTGATAATGTACATGATATTAACAGAGAAGTATATTTTATGGGTGATTTAAATATTGACTGGCTCTCATCAAGCTGCCCTCAACAAAATTCTTCAAAGTGTAACCAGTACCTGCAAACTGGTTCAGATTATCAGTCAACCTTCCAGGGTTGTTACAAACAGCACGATAATGAAATCATCAACATGTATACTGTACTCTATATCATCTACTGCATCTTTATGTAATACATGTATCACTAGCCACTTTAACTATGCCACTTTGTTTACATACTCATCTCATATGTATATACTGTACTCGATACCATCTACTGTATCTTGCCTATGCTGCTCTGTACCATCACTCATTCATATATCAATATGTACATATTCTTTATCCCCTTACACTTGTGTGTATAAGACAGAAGTTTTGGAATTGTTAGTTTTATTACTTGTTGGTTATTACTGCATTGTCGGAACTAGAAGCACAAGCATTTCGCTATGCTCGCATTAACATCTGCTAACCATGTGTATGTGACAAATACAATTTGATTTGATTTGATGTTTTGATCAAATCTTTACTAATGCTGCAGAAATGTGCTTTAAAGCGGTATCCAAATCCATCGGATGTAGTGATCACAATATAATAACTAGGAAAACCAAAGTTCCAAAGGAGGGGCCTAATAGAGTGTATAAGAGGTACAATATGTTTGGTAGTGATTCATATGTTGATGATGTAAATAATGTGTTGGTCTGTGGTGTGTAAAGAGAAGCAACCAGACACTGCACGTGACACATTTATGAAGTGTCCTATTCCAGTTACTAATAAGCATGCACCCATTAGGAAAATGTTAAAATGGTTAAATCCCCGTGGATTGATGAGGAATTGGAAAATGGTATGGTTGAGAGGGATGAGGCAAAAGGAATGACAAGGAAGTCTGGCTGAAACAATTTATTAGCAAATGCACTGCAAACTAAGAAATAATTGGACAAAATAAAAATAAACTATACTAGGAAACAAAAACAAATAATACTGTATAAAGAATGAAAAGTAAAAAGCTTTGGAGCTTAAATTATATTTTGGGAAAAAAAGGCAAACTTGACTTCATTCATTGATATCAGCTCAATCATCACAAAACACACTGATACTCTACTACTTAATGACTTTGTGTTGGCAAGATAAGCTAAACTTAGGCATGACAAATGCTGACACTACACATCCAAGTATATCGGACCAAACTATGAAAGACAATTGTACTTTTGAATTATGTAAATTCAGTCTGGAAGAGGTGAAAAAAAGTATTATCCATCAACAATGACAAGCCACCGGGTTCTGACAATCTAGATGGAAAATTACTGAGGATAATAGTGGACGATATTGCCACTGCTATTTGCCACATCTTCAATATAAGTCAACTAGATAGTGTGTGCCTTCAGGCCTGGAGGGAAGCAAAAGTCGTTCTGCTATCTAGAAATAGTAAAGCCCCCTTTACTGGCTCAAATAGCAGACCAATCAGCCAGTTACCAACCCTTAGTAAACTTTTGGCTAAAAAATTGTGTTTGACTAGATACATTGCTATTTCACAGTAAACAAATTGACAACAGATTTCAGCATGGTTATAGGGAAGGACATTCAACAAGCACAGCACTTACACAAATGATGGATGAATGGCTGAGAGACATTGATGATAAAATGATTGTGGGGGTTGTCTTGTTAGACTTCAGTGTAGCTTTTGACATTATTGATCATAATCTGCTGCTGGGAAAAAATGTATGTGTCATGGCTTTACACCCCTGCTATAATGTGGATAAGGAGTTACCAGTCTAGCAGAACACAGGGTTATAAATGGAATCCTCTCCAAAAATGTATGTGTCATGGCTTTACACCCCTGCTATAATGTGGATAAGGAGTTACCTGTCTAGCAGAACACAGGGTTATAAATGGAATCCTCTCCAAAAATGTATGTGTCATGGCTTTACACCCCTGCTATAATGTGGATAAGGAGTTACCTGTCTAGCAGAACACAGGGTTATAAATGGAATCCTCTCCAAAAATGTATGTGTCATGGCTTTACACCCCTGCTATAATGTGGATAAGGAGTTACCTGTCTAGCAGAACACAGGGTTATAAATGGAATCCTCTCCAACATAGTCCAGGTAGAAGCAGGGAATCCCCAGAGCAGCTGTATAGGCCCCTTACATTTTTTAAATCTTTACTAACTACAAGCCACTGGCTTGGAGTAAAGCCATGATGGCTATGTATGCAGATGACTCAACACTATACACGTCAGCTACTGCAGCAACTAAAATTACTGCAACATTAACAAAGAGCTGCATTTAGTTTCAGAATGGGTGGCAAGGAATAAGTTAGTCCTAAATATAAGGCCATTAAAAGTACACGGAGAGCTAACATTGATGAAATACCTAGTCAGTATCTCATGAGTGAAAGTGGAAGAGAGATTCACATCATCACTACTTGTTTTTGTAACAGGTGTGACAAGCTGAATCAGTCACCCATGTAAACCCCACGAGACATGCCACCAGAGGTCTCTTCACAATCTCCAAGTCCAAAACAGACTATGGGAGGAACACAGAACTACATAGAGCCATGACTACATGGAACTCTATTCCACATCAGGTAACTGATGCAGCAGTAGAATCAGATTTTAAAAAAAACAGGTTAAAAAACACCTTATGGAACAGCAGGGACGAAGAGACACACACTCAGGTACAGATGGAGGGAAACACACAAAAACGACTCCAGGCTACACACACGGACATTGAAATAACGTTGAATGGTGGTCTTATACATTTTGTATTGTAGACATAAGGTGATAAGAGTGTTATTTGATGTTCTGTTTTATCTTTTGTAAGTGCCTTAATGTGTTTGGACTCCAGGAAGAGTAGCTGCTGCCTTGGCAGGAACTAATGGGGATCCAAAAATGAACCCCAGGAAGAGTAGCTGCTGCCTTGGCAGGAAATAATGGGGATCCATAATAAACCCCAGGAAGAGTAGCTGCTGCCTTGGCAGGAACTAATGGGGATCCATAACAAACCACAGGAAGAGTAGCTGCTGCCTTGGCAGGAACTAATGGGGATCCATAATAAACCCCAGGAAGAGGATTTGTTGCCTTGACAGGAACTAATGGGGATCCCTAATAAACCACGGGAAGAGTAGATGCTGCCTTGACAGGAACTAATGTGGAACCATCATAAACCCCAAGAAGAGTAACTGCTGTCTTGAAAGGAACTCATTTGGATTAATAATAAACCCCAAGAAGAGTAGCTGCTGCCTTGGCAGGAATTATTGGGGATCCATAATAAACCCCAGGAATAGTAGCTGCTGCCTTGGCAGGAACTAACAGGATCCATAATAAACCCCAGGAATGAATGTGGATCCATAATAAACCCCCAGGAAGAGTAGCTGCTGCCTTGACAGGAACTAATGGGGATCCATAATAAACCCCAGGAACTAATGGGGATCCATAATAAACCCCGGGAACTAATTGGGATCCATAATAAATCCCCAGGAACTATTGGGGATCCATAATAAACCCCAGGAACTAATTGGGATCCATAATAAATCCCCAGGAACTATTGGGGATCCATAATAAACCCCAGGAACTAATGGGGATCCATATTAAACCCCAGAAACTAATTGTGATCCATACTAAACCCCAGGAACTAATAGGGATCCATAATAAACCCCAGGAAGAGCAGCTGCTGCATTGACAGGAACTAATGGGGATCCATAATAAACACCAGGAAGAGTAGCTGCTGCCTTGACAGGAACTAATTGTGATCCATACTAAACCCCAGGAAGAGTAGCTGCTGCCTTGACAGGAACTAATTGTGATCCATACTAAACCCCAGGAAGAGTAGCTGCTGCCTTGACAGGAACTAATTGTGATCCATAATAAACCCCAGGAAGAGTAGCTGTCGCCTTGGCAGGAACTAATGGGGATCTATAATAAACCCCAGGAACTAATGGGGGATCTACAATAAAACCCAGGAACTAATGGGGATCCATAATAAACCCCAGGAACTAATGGGGATCCATAATAAACCCCAGGAACTAATGGGGATCCATAATAAAACCCAGGAACTAATGGGGATCCATAATAAAACCCAGGAACTAATGGGGATCCATAATAAACCCCAGGAACTAATGGGGATCCATAATAAAACCCAGGAACTCATGGGGATCCATAATAAACCCCAGGAACTAATGGGGATCCATAATAAAACCCAGGAACTCATGGGGGATCTATAATAAACCCCAGGAACTAATGGGGATCCATAATGAACCCCAGGAACTAATGGGGATCCATAATAAACCCCAGGAACTAATGGGGGATCTATAATAAACCCCAGGAACTCATGGGGATCCATAATAAACCCCAGGAACTAATGGGGATCCATAATAAACCCCAGGAACTAATGGGGATCTATAATAAACCCCATTTAGAGTAGCTGCTGCATTGACAGGAACTAATGGGGATCCATATTAAACCCCAGGGAGAGTAGCTGCTGACTTGACAGGAACTAATGGGGATCCATAATAAACCCCATTAAGAGTAGCTGCTGCATTGGCAGGAACTAATGGGGATCGATAATAAACCCCAGAAAGAGTAGCTGCTGCCTTGACAGGAACTAATGGGGATCCATAATAAACCCCAGGAACTAATGGGGGATCTATAATAAACCCCATTAAGAATAGCAAGTAAATACTGAGTTAAGGATCTGAATACTTCTGTAAATGTGATATATCTACTTTTAGTACATTTGCAAACATTTCTAAACACCTGTTTTGCGTTGTCATTATGGGGTGTGTGTAGATTGATGAGGGGGGGGAAATTAAACATTCAATTTTCGTATAAGGTAACGTAACAAAATGTGTAAAAATGTCAAGGAGTCTGAATATTTTCCGAATACACTGTAATAAAACAAAATTCAATATTCGTACTAATTTCAAGTTTAAATTAAGATGCGGTCTTTTCTTGGAACGAACCAAATATCAATAAATATAACAGCAGCGTCCTTATTCAGTAGCGTCACATCGTATCGTTGTTGTAGTGTCTCATATCATTAGGGTCTGTGTATCTCTCTGCATTAAGGCTTAGCCTGGCTCACTTTCCCACTGGCACATGTATATTAATGAGCCCCTTGGAGACAACAACACTACACCACACAGAAAGATATCATTCATTTCTTTTGTTGCGCCCTAGATATTTAAATCCAACTGGAAACAGAAATTAAATCAACAGCGCATTTATTCACTGTTTAAATGAAATGTGAAACATACATTATTAAAAGCATCACTCTGTTTTCTGTGTATCTACGACTCTTTGTGGAATACGGCTATTTTCAATACTCATAAAGACTCATTTACATTTTGCTTTTCAAAGTAGAAATATCATCATAACATAAAGATCTATAAATGCATGTCTGACTTCTTCTTTAAAGTGATGACAGCACAGTTTGTGTGATTCCCCTACCTAATGAAATAATACATCCATCGCTATAGATTGAGACAATCCATTAAATAATTTAACAGAGAGAGAGAGACAGAGAGAGAGAGAGAGAGAGAGAGAGAGAGAGAGGGGGCAGATAGAGAGAGAGCAGGGGCAGATAATAGTGACAGATTTAGCAGAGAGAGAGAGACAGAGAGAGAGAGAGATAGATAGTGACTGGGAGAGAGAGAGAGATAGTGACAGGAGAGAGAGAGAGAGAGAGAGACACAGGGAGAGAGAGAGAGAGAGAGCAGGGCAGATAATAGTGACAGATAGAGAGATACTACGGACAGATAGAGAGAGAGATAGCAGGGACATATAGAGAGATAGTAGTGACAGATAGAGAGATTGTAGGGACAGATAGATAGATAGATAGATAGATAGATAGATAGATAGATAGATAGATAGATAGATAGATAGATAGATAGATAGATAGATAGATAGATAGATAGTTAGATAGATAGATAGATAGATAGATAGATAGATAGATAGATAGATAGATAGATAGATAGATAGATAGATAGATAGATAGATAGATAGATAGATAGATAGATAGATAGATAGATAGATAGATAGATAGATAGATAGATAGATAGATAGATAGATAGATAGATAGATAGATAGATAGATAGATAGATAGATAGATAGATAGATAGTAGGGACAGATAGAGAGATAGCAGGGACAGACAGAGAGATAGCCGGCGGGAAGAGATCATGAGGGGGAGAGAGATATATCAGGGGGATAGAGAGATAGCAGCGACAGATATAGAGATAGCTTGGGCAGATAGTAGTAACAGATAGAGAGATAGCAGGGATATATAGAGAGACAGTAGGGACAGATAGAGAGATAGCAGGGACAGATAGAGTGATAGCAGGTGGATAGTGATCACAAGGGTGGAAAGAGAGATAGCAGGATGAGAAATTGAGCAACAGCACAGAACACTATAGAACGATATGAAACTCAGAGAGGACTGATCCTAAACAACAACGAAACACAGATGCAGGGTGAGATAATAGCATGTTATAAGATATTATGAATACAGGCTGTTCTGAAGGGTGACAAGGGGCTGCACTCAGGGACGTGTTTGTGGTGTTCTGCACACAGTGTACCCGCAGTTCCTCAGGACACGTACATAGTACAACTGAAAATAGAATGCCCTGTTACAGAACG
Source organism: Oncorhynchus masou masou (assembly GCF_036934945.1). Lineage (NCBI taxonomy): Eukaryota > Metazoa > Chordata > Actinopteri > Salmoniformes > Salmonidae > Oncorhynchus > Oncorhynchus masou. The sequence goes on along the minus strand of NW_027007605.1, from coordinate 49,735 downwards.
TGACCAAGCGCTTGCATGGCAATATCAGACCGGGAACAATTGACGTTCGCAATCTCTCCCTATTTGCAAGAGTAACCAATGGCAAAACATCTGATGGATGAATAAATTCAACCAACCTATAGGAATACATAAACATCTAATACATAACCAACCCTGTTGCAGGGACACCGGGACTTAGTCTTTGATGAACGTTATATAACATACACCGAAAATATGATACAGAGGTATACTACAGGGTTGAATGTTAGAGATAGGTATACTACAGAGAGGTATTCTACAGAGATGTATTCTACAGAGGGGTATACTACAGAGGGTATACTACAGAGGAGTATACTACAGAGGGGTATACTATAGAGAGGTATACTACAGAGGGGTATACTATAGAGAGGTATACTACAGAGAGGTATACTACAGAGGAGTATACTACAGAGGGGTATACTACAGAGAGGTATACTACAGAGAGGTATACTACAGAGAGGTATACTACAGAGAGGTATACTACAGAGGGGTATACTATAGAGAGGTATACTACAGAGGGGTATACTATAGAGAGGTATACTACAGAGGGGAATGTTACAGAGGGGTATACTACAGAGGGGTATACTACAGAGAGGTATACTACAGAGAGGTATAATACAGAGAGGTATTCTACAGAGATGTATTCTACAGAGGGGTATACTATAGAGAGGTATACTAGGAGAGGAGTATACTACAGAGAGGTATACTACAGAGGGGAATGTTACAGAGGGGTATACTACAGAGAGATATTCTACAGAGATGTATTCTACAGAGGGGTATACTATAGAGAGGTATACTACAGAGAGGTATCCCACAGAGATGTATTCTACAGAGTGGTATACTCAGAGGGGTATACTACAGAGAGGTATACTACAGAAAGGTATTCTACAGAGAGGTATACTATAGAGGGGTATACTACAGAGAGGTATACTGCAGAGAGGTATACTATAGAGGGGTATTCTACAGAGAGGTATACTACAGAGAGGTATCCCACAGAGATGTATTCTACAGAGTGGTATACTCAGAGGGGTATACTACAGAGAGGTATACTACAGAAAGGTATTCTACAGAGAGGTATCCTACAGAGAGGTATATTACAGAAAGGTATTCTACAGAGAGGTATACTATAGAGGGGTATTCTACAGAGAGGTATACTGCAGAGAGGTATACTATAGAGGGGTATTCTACAGAGATGTATTCTACAGAGGGTATACTATAGAGGGGTATCCTACAGAGAGGTATACTGCAGAGAGGTATACTATTAGATTGATTTCCTCTCTCCAGTCGAGACTCGGTTCATGTCTCAAGACTGCTGTTTCAGCCGGATAAACCCTGACTTTAGCTCAGCTGGACAAAAACTTACTGATTCAAAAACTGAGAGAACCAATCGGTAGTAAAAACAGATCAATAACAAGATGAAACAATGAAAATAATGCTTCATTATTTAAAATCCTAAAAACAAAATTACTGTATACAGCACCTGTTAAATAACTTTAGTAACTCAGCCCAGAGGTATAGTATTAATCACTCTGCCCAGAGTTATAGTATTAAACACTCAGCCCAGAGCTATAGTATTAAACACTCAGCCCAGAGGTATAGAAACTAACACTCAGCCCAGAGGTATAGTAACTAACACTCAGCCCAGAGTTATAGTATTAAACACTCAGCACAGAGGTATAGTATTAAACACTCAGCCCAGAGGTATAGAAACTAACACTCAGCCCAGAGGTATGGTAACTAACACTCAGCCCAGAGTTATAGTATTAAACAATCAGCACAGAGGTATAGTATTAAACACTCAGCCCAGAGGTATAGTAACTAACACTCATCCCAGAGGTATAGTATTAAACACTCAGCCCAGAGTTATAGTATTAAACACTCAGCACAGAGGTATAGTAACTAACACTCAGCCCAGAGGTATAGTAACTAACACTCAGCCCAGAGGTATAGTAACTAACACTCAGCCCAGAGGTATAGTAACTAACACTCAGCCCAGAGGTATAGTAACTAACACTCAGCCCAGAGGTATAGTAACTAACACTCAGCCCAGAGGTATAGTAACTAACACTCAGCACAGAGGTATAGTATTAAACACTCAGCCCAGTGGTATAGTATTAAACACTCAGCCCAGAGTTATAGTATTAAACACTCAGCACAGAGGTATAGTATTAAACACTCAGCCCAGAGGTATAGTAACTAACACTCATCCCAGAGGTA
>NW_027007605.1:0-40000 GCF_036934945.1 Oncorhynchus masou masou | reverse complement strand
TGCTCTCGATTGTGCATCTGTAGAAGTTTGTGAGTGGTGTTGGTGACAAGCCGAATTTCTTCAGCCTCCTGAGGTTGAAGAGGCGCTGCTGCGCCTTCTTCACGACGCTGTCTGTGTGAGTGGACCAATTCAGTTTGTCTGTGATGTGTATGCCGAGGAACTTAAAACTGGTTCTGATGGACCGTGCTGTCTGGTTAACACACTGGTTCTGGGGGACCGTGCTGTCTGGTTAACACACTGGTTCTGGGGGACCGTGCTGTGTGGTTAACACACTGGTTCTGAGGGACCGTGCTGTCTGGTTAACACACTGGTTCTGGGGGACCGTGCTGTCTGGTTAACACACTGGTTCTGAGGGACCGTGCTGTCTGGTTAACACTGGTTCTGGAGGACCGTGCTGTCTGGTTAACACACTGGTTCTGAGGGACCGTGCTGTCTGGTTAACACACTGGTTCTGGGGGACCGTGCTGTCTGGTTAACACACTGGTTCTGAAGGACCGTGCTGTCTGGTTAACATACTGGTTCTGAGTGACCGTGCTGTCTGGTTAACACTGGTTCTGGAGGACCGTGCTGTCTGGTTAACACACTGGTTCTGGGGGACCGTGCTGTCTGGTTAACACACTGGTTCTGGGGGACCGTGCTGTGTGGTTAACACACTGGTTCTGAAGGACCGTGCTGTCTGGTTAACACTGGTTCTGGAGGACCGTGCTGTCTGGTTAACACACTGGTTCTGGGGGACCGTGCTGTCTGGTTAACACACTGGTTCTGGGGGACCGTGCTGTCTGGTTAACACACTGGTTCTGAGGGACCGTGCTGTCTGGTTAACACACTGGTTCTGGGGGACCGTGCTGTCTGGTTAACATACTGGTTCTGGGGGACCATGCTGTCTGGTTAACACACTGGTTCTGGGGGACCGTGCTGTCTGGTTAACACACTGGTTCTGGGGGACCGTGCTGTCTGGTTAACACACTGGTTCTGGGGACCGTGCTGTCTGGTTAACACACTGGTTCTGAGGGACCGTGCTGTCTGGTTAACACTGGTTCTGGAGGACCGTGCTGTCTGGTTAACACACTGGTTCTGGGGGACCGTGCTGTCTGGTTAACACACTGGTTCTGGGGGACCGTGCTGTCTGGTTAACACACTGGTTCTGGGGGACCGTGCTGTCTGGTTAACATACTGGTTCTGGGGGACCGTGCTGTCTGGTTAACACTGGTTCTGGGGGACCGTGCTGTCTGGTTAACACACTGGTTCTGAGGGACTGTGCTGCCTGGTTAACATACTGGTTCTGGGGGACCGTGCTGTCTGGTTAACACACTGGTTCTGGGGGACCGTGCTGTCTGGTTAACACACTGGTTCTGGGGGACCGTGCTGTCTGGTTAACACACTGGTTCTGGGGACCGTGCTGTCTGGTTAACATACTGGTTCTGGGGACCGTGCTGTCTGGTTAACACACTGGTTCTGGGGGACCGTGCTGTCTGGTTAACACACTGGTTCTGAGGGACCGTGCTGTCTGGTTAACATACTGGTTCTGGGGGACCGTGCTGTCTGGTTAACACACTGGTTCTGGGGGACCGTGCTGTCTGGTTAACATACTGGTTCTGGGGGACCGTGCTGTGTGGTTAACACACTGGTTCTGAGGGACCGTGCTGTCTGGTTAACACACTGTGTGACGATCCTCCCACTCTGTCTGCCGTATTCTGTCTTTGTTCTGGTTTCCTTATTAGGATGCCGGTGGGCGGAGTTGGGGAGGGTCGTCAGCTACATGGGAAACACCTGGGCCAGGTGTGTCCCAGGATAAATAGACCTCTTCCACATTCATGGAAGAGACTCTCTCCATGCAGACACCTTTGTAGATTGTGTTGTGGTTCTTGGTGGCCTTTTGTTTGTTTGCATTGGCACATTTCAACACCCTGCATTATCACATTCATGCATGCAAAACACTCACTTACACTACTGATTACTGATTACACACACCATTGTATATTTTCCTTAGTTGCTTTGGTTAATAAATATATATTTTGTTACTCCTTATCTCCACGTTGTCTCCCATACAAGCAGCTTGATTGACGGAATATCCTACATGAGAGAAAAGGAAGGTAAAAATGACATCACAAAACTTCTGTAATGTTTAAAAAATAAATAACAGAATATTCTCCTAAAATCAAGTTGATTTAGGAACATATTTTATTTATTATGAATGGCTAAACCTGATCTGAGACCCAAGGGAACCCACACACAGGATTGGTTACCGCTGAAGATAAATGTTCCGATTTTTTTATTTTATTGCAAGGCATTTATCCACTATATCCTGGGGTGCTGTTCTGTTCTGTATGGTGATACATCAGGCTGTGGAGAGAGTCTGGCGGTGTAACGTGTAACAGGCCTGGAGAACAAGCACGGCTCTTTGAATATTTCAATCAAAAGGCTTGTTTCAACCTGCAGAGGAAGCACATTGCTGTTTTGACAATGTTTTGTGGCAGAGATCGAAAGCGTTGAAAAAAAAAAAGTCAGTCTATGTTTCTCTTTCTTTTTGACACAGCTTGAATTAAGGTGATTCAAAGATTGTCAAAAATACAACAACAAAATAACATCCCCCGCAAAAAAAAAACAAAGAAAGTCCTTTTCCTCTGTGTAGATTAAAAGAGAGAGAAACCTCTGTTGTTTGATATGACCCATTTTTCTCTCTTCTCTCTTTCATTGCATTTTCGTGATTATCACATAGGATTTTTGTAATGCTAATATGAATTCCAGCTTGTGGGAAAATCATATTTCTGCTCAGCAGGAGGTGGAGAGTCTATAAAGTAACTGTGATTGAAACTGACAAAGCGTCAAATCGACCGAAGCTGCTGTCTTGAGTCGGTACACGAAGCCGTCGGAAAACTGCACCCCGAACTGTAGAGGGGTTTAAAAGTAATTACTCGGCTGCCTTACATTTCAAGCATTCTGCTTTCTAACAGTAAAGTGAGAAACGAAAGAGTTCAAATGAGACCTGCTTGCTGAAATGGATGTTTTACAGAGACTCATGTTTCCCAGAGTGTGTATACAGAGGACACATCATGGATAGTTGCAAAAAAACTATTAACCAACTTCACATTCAACTGCTATTTCCCATTTAATGGGGTCCCGGACAGTGGAATTGGCTTGCCCACACTAAGTGTAGTGGGGTATAATTTAATAAGAGTGATAAAATAATTGAATTACCTTGAGGGTGATGCATTCAGTCAGAGAGAGGACAGAATTCAATCACCAAAAGAATAACAACACGACCTACCAAAAGTGATTCAATCAATGTAAATGTAAATGGTCCCTGAAACATTAATTAACCTCACAGTCTTGAGAATAAGGATGTTATATTTCAATGCATACAGAATAATACCATGCCTTTATACAGAATAGTAACATTCCATTATACAGAATAGTAACATTCCTTTATACAGAATAGTAACATTCCTTTATACAGAATAGTAACATTCCTTTATACAGAATAGTAACATTCCTTTATACAGAATAGTAACATTCCTTTATACAGAATAGTAACATTCCTTTATACAGAATAGTAACATTCCTTTATACAGAATAGTAACATTCCTTTATACAGAATAGTAACATTCCTTTATACAGAATAGTAACATTCCTTTATACAGAATAGTAACATTCCTTTATACAGAATAGTAACATTCCTTTATACAGAATAGTAACATTCCGCTATACAGAAGAGTAACATTCCGTTATACAGAATAGTAACATTCCTTTATACAGAATAGTAACATTCCTTTATACAGAATAGTAGCATTCTATTATACAGAATAGTAACATTCCGTTATACAGAATAGAAACATTCCGTTATACAGAATAGTAGCATTCCTTTATACAGAATAGTAACATTCCTTTATACAGAATAGTAACATTCCTTTATACAGAATAGTAGCATTCTATTATACAGAATAGTAACATTCCTTTATACAGAATAGTAGCATTCCTTTATACAGAATAGTAGCATTCCTTTATACAGAATAGTAACATTCCTTTATACAGAATAGTAGCATTCCTTTATACAGAATAGTAGCATTCTATTATACAGAATAGTAACATTCCTTTATACAGAATAGTAACATTCCGTTATACAGAATAGTAACATTCCTTTATACAGAATAGTAACATTCCGTTATACAGAATAGTAACATTCCTTTATACAGAATAGTAGCATTCCTTTATACAGAATAGTAGCATTCTATTATACAGAATAGTAACATTCTATTATACAGAATAGTAACATTCCTTTATACAGAATAGTAACATTCCTTTATACAGAATAGTAGCATTCTATTATACAGAATAGTAACATTCCTTTATACAGAATAGTAACATTCCTTTATACAGAATAGTAACATTCCTTTATACAGAATAGTAGCATTCCTTTATACAGAATAGTAACATTCCTTTATACAGAATAGTAACATTCCTTTATACAGAATAGTAGCATTCCTTTATACAGAATAGTAACATTCCTTTATACAGAATAGTAGCATTCTATTATACAGAATAGTAACATTCCTTTATACAGAATAGTAGCATTCCTTTATACAGAATAGTAGCATTCTATTATACAGAATAGTAACATTCCTTTATACAGAATAGTAGCATTCCTTTATACAGAATAGTAGCATTCTATTATACAGAATAGTAGCATTCTATTATACAGAATAGTAACATTCCTTTATACAGAATAGTAACATTCCTTTATACAGAATAGTAGCATTCCTTTATACAGAATAGTAGCATTCTATTATACAGAATAGTAGCATTCTATTATACAGAATAGTAGCATTCCTTTATACAGAATAGTAACATTCCTTTATACAGAATAGTAACATTCCTTTATACAGAATAGTAGCATTCCTTTATACAGAATAGTAGCATTCTATTATACAGAATAGTAACATTCCTTTATACAGAATAGTAGCATTCTATTATACAGAATAGTAGCATTCTATTATACAGAATAGTAACATTCCTTTATACAGAATAGCAACATTCCGCTATACAGAAGAGTAACATTCCGTTATACAGAATAGTAACATTCTATAATACAGAACAGTAACATTCCTTTATACAGAACAGTACCATGTCTTTATACAGCATCATAACATGCTTTTAGGCAGCATACAGTTGAAGTTGGAAGTTTACCTTAGCCAAATTTACGTTCGCCAAATACATTTAAACTCAGTTTTTCACAATTCCTGACATTTAATCCTAGCAAAAAATTCCCTGTCTTAGTTCAGTTAGGATCACCACTTTATTTTATGAATGTGAAATGTCAGAATAATAGTAGAGAGAATTATTTAATTCAGCTTTTATTTCTTTCATCACATTCCAGCGGGACAAAAGTTTACATACACTCAATTAGTATTTAGTAGCATTGCCTTTAAATTGTTTAACTTGGGTCAAACGATTTGGGTAGCCTTCCACAAGCTTCCCACAATAAGTTGGGTGAATATTGGCCCATTCCACCTGACAGAGCTGGTGTAACTGAATCAGGTTTGTAAGTCGCTCTGGATAAGAGCGTCTGCGAAATGACTTAAATGTAAAATGTAAATGTAAGGCCTCGTTGCTCGCACATGCTTTTTCAGTTCTGCCCACACATTTTCTATGGGATTGAGGTCAGGGCTTTGTGATGGCCACTCCAATACCTTGACTTTGTTGTCCTTAAGCCATTTTGCCACAACTTTGGAAGTATGCTTGGGGTCATTGTCCATTTGGAAGACCCATTTGCGACCACGTTTTAACTTCCTGACTGATGTCTTGAGATTTTGATTCAATATATCCACATCATTTCCAATCCTCATGATGCCATCTATTTTGTGAAGTGCACCAGTCCCACCTGCAGCAAATCACCCCCACAACATGATGCTGCCACCCCCGTGCCTCACGGGTGGGATGGTGTTCTTCAGCTTGCAAGCCTCCCACTTTTTCCTCCAAACATAATGATGGTCAGTTCTATTTTTGTTTCATCAGAACAGAGGACATTTCTCCAAAAAGTTTGATCTTTGTCCTCATGTGCAGTTGCAAACCGTAGTCTGGCTTTTTTTTGGTGGTTTTGGATCAGTGGCTTCTTCCTTGCTGAGTGGTCATTCAGGTTATGTCGATATAGGATTCGTTTTACTGTGGATATAGATACTTTTGTACCTGTTTCCTCCAGCATCTTGACTTGCACTTTTCGAAACCAAAGTACGTTCATCTCTAGGAGACAGAAGGCGTCTTCTTCCTGAGCTGTATGACGGCTGTGTCTTCCCATGGTATTTATACTTGTTTGTACAGATGAACATGGAACCTTCAGGTGTTTGGACAATTCTTCCATGGATGAACCAGACTTGTGGAGGTCTTGGCTGATTTCTTTTGATTTTCCCATGATGTCAAGCAAAAAGGCACAGAGTTTGAATATAGGCCTTGAAATACAACCACAGGTACACCTTCAATTGACTCAAATTATGCAAATTAGATTAACAGAAGCTTCTAATGCCATGACTTCATTTTCTGGAATTTTCTAAGCTGTTTAAAAGCACAGTCAATTTAGTGTATGTAAACTTCTGACAGGAACAATGGTGGCTCTCTTGAGCATGTGGGAACAGCAGACTGGGATAGGGATTGATTGAATATGTCCATAAACACACCTGCCAGCTGGTCTGAACATGCTCTGAGGACGCGGCTGGGGATGCCGTCTGGGCCTGCAGCCTTGAGAGGGTTAACACGTTTAAATGTTTTACTCACTTTGGCTGCAGTGAAGGAGAGTCCGCATGTTTTGGTAGCCGACCATGACACTGTATTGTCCTCAAAGCGAGCAAAGAATTTGTTTAGTTTGTCTGGGAGCAGACACCACAGTAAATCCCGGGTCGTTAGGCTGTGTGGTAACAGACACCACAGTGAAGTCCGGGTCATTAAGCTGTGTGGTAACAGACACCAGAGAGAGAGAGAGAAAGAGAGAGAGAGAGAGAGAGACAGAGAGAGAGAGAGAGAGACAGAGAGAGAGAGAGAGACAAAGAGAGAGAGAGAGAGAGAGAGAAAGAGAGACAGAGAGAGACAGAGAGACAGAGAGAGACAGAGAGAGACAGAGAGAGAGAGAACAGGCTCTCAAGAGAATACATGATATGTGGCCATTGCCCACAAGTTTAGGTGAAAACCCGAGCTGACTTTCTAATCTCCGTCCAGATGTATGTCCCTCAGATCACACAGACCCACAAAGAATTCAAACTCAAATGTATACAGTACCAGTCAAACATTTGGACAAACGTACTTGTTCAAGGGTTTTTCATTATTTTTTTTACTATTTTCTACATTGTAGAATAATAGTGAAGACATCGAAACTATGAAATAACACACATGGAATCATGTAGTAAACAAAACAAGTGTTCAACAAATCAAAAGGTATTTTATATTGGAGATTCTTCAAAGTAGCCACCCTTTGTCTTGTTGACAACAGTGCACACTTTTTGGCATTCTCTCAACCTGCTTCACGAGGTAGTCACCTGGAATGTATTTCAATTAACAGGTGTGCCTTCTTAAAAGTTAATTTAGCTTTTTAGCCAATCAGTTGTGTTGTGACAAGGAAGTAGTGGTATACAGAAGATAGTCCTATTAGGTAAAAGACCAAGTCCATATCATGGCAAGAACAGCTCAAATAAGCAAAGACAAATTACAGTCCATCATTACTTTAAGACATGAAGGTCAGTCAATATGGAAAATTTAAAGTACTTCAAGTGCAGTCGCAAAAACCATCAAGCGCTATGATGAAACTGGCTCTCATGAGGACTGACACAGGAAAGGAAGACCCAGAGTTAACTCTGGTGCAGAGGATAGTTCATTAGTTCATTAGTGTAATCAGCCTCAGAAGTTGCAGCCCAAATAAATGCTTCACAGAGTTCAAATGACAGACACATCATAAAATCAACTGTTCAGAGGAGACTGCGTGAATCAGGCCTTCATGGTTGAATTGCTGCAAAGAAACCACTACTAAAGGACACAAATAATAAGAAGAGACTTGCTTGGGTCAAGAAACACAAGCAATGGACATTAGACCGGTGGAAATTTGTCCCTAGGTCTGGAGTCCAAATGTGAGATTTTTGGTTCCACCCGCCGTGTCATTGAGACTCGGTGTGGGTGAACGGATGATCTCCGCATGTGTGGTTCCCAAAGTGACGCATGGAGGAGGAGGTGTGATGGTGCTTTGCGGGTTGACACTGTCAGTGATTTATTTTCGAATTCAAGGTACACTTAATTAGCATGTCTACGACAACATTCTGCAGCGATACGCCATCCCATCTGGGTTGTGCTTAGTGGAACTATCATTTGTTTTTCAACAGGACAATGACCCAAAACACCTACAGGCTGTGTAAGGGCTATTTGACCAAGAAGGAGAGTGATGGAGTGCTGCATCAGATGACCTGGCATCCACAATCCCCTGACCACAACACAATTGAGATGGTTTGAGATAATTTGGACTACAGAGTGAAGGAAAAGCTTTCCAAGTGAAGCTGGTTGAGAGAATGCCAAGAGTGTGCAAAGCTATCATCAAGGCAAAGGGTGGCTACTTGAAACATCTTAAATCAATGATAATACTTTTTTGGTTACTGCATGATTCTATATGTGTTATTTCATAGTTACCCTCACTATTATTCTGCAATGTAGAAAACAGTAAAAATACTGAAAAACCCTTGAATGAGTTGGTGTTTCCAATCTGTATTTATATATTTGTTTTTCATTTTACACCTTTTTCTTCACAATTTCCTGATATCCAATTTGTCTTGTCCCATATCTGCAACTCCTGTGCTGACTTGGGAGAGGCAAAGGTTGAGAGCCAAGCTTCCTCCGAAACACGACCCGCCAAGCCTCACTGCTTCTTGACACACTGCTCGCTTAACCCGGAAGCCAGCCACACCACTGTGTTGGAGGAAACATCGTACAGCGTAGAGAGCGATGAGACAAGGCCATCCCAGGCGGCCAAACCCTCCCCTAACCCAGACAGCGCTGGGCCATTTGTGCGCTGTCTCATGGGTCTCCTGGTAGCAGCCGGCTGCGACACAGCCCGGGATCAAACCCGGAACTGTAGTGACGCCTCTAGCAGTGATCAGTGCCTTAGACCGCTGTGCCACTTTGGAGGCCCTCAAATAAAATGTTGACCAACTACAGTATGTGTTGGGCAACATCACAGTAGCAAATTGTGACCTAATGCCACAAGAAAAGATGAACCAGTGGGTCAGAAACACCAATGTAACCAATCCCCTCCCCTCCCCTCTCCTCCCTTACCCCTCCCTTACCCCTCCCCTCCCCTCCCTTACCACTCCCTTACCCCTCCCCTCCCTTACCCTTCCCCTCCCCCTCCCCTCCCCTCCCCCCTCCCTCCCTCCCCCTCCCCCTCCCCTCCCCTCCCCTCCCCTCCCTTCCCCTCCCCTCCCTTACCCCTCCCCCTACCCTCCCTTCCCCTCCCTCCCTTCCCTCCCCTCCCCTCCCCTCCCCTCCCCTCCCCTCCCCTCCCCCTCCCCTCCCCTCCCTTACCCCTCCCCTCCCCTCCCTTACCCCTCCCCTCCCCTCCCCTATTCAACTTCTAGCGGAGTCTCACCTTTCCACAGAGGACATATTAGTGTGTTGTCCAAACTGTTCAGACAATTTTGTGAGAAGACCAATTTACAGGATGATCAGGGTCTGACAAACACAGCTCTGTAGCTCTGTCACCTTCCATAACAGATGTAGTGGACACGGTGGATTGAAATGCATCCAATGCAACAAAACAGATACACAAGTACTCAAGGAAAGTATTCAAGGAAAGTATTCAAGGAAAGTATTCAGTTTAAGTTTTTCCACATTTTATTATGTTACAGCCTTATTCTAAAATATAATTAAAAAAACATATCCACAGCAATCTACAATACCACCCCCCCCAAAAAAAAAATAATAATAATTTATTTTTTATTTTTTTACAGAAATATCTAAATATTTAAACCTTTCTTATGGACACGCAATTGAGCTCAGCTAGCTGTAAACCCTGTACCAGCTGTGCTAGCTGTAAACCCTGTAAACCCTGTACTAGCTGTGCTAGCTGTAAACCCTGTACTAGCTGTGCTAGCTGTAAACCCTGTACTAGCTGTAGTAGCTGTAGACCCTGTACTAGCTGTAAACCCTGTACTAGCTGTAGTAGCTGTAGACCCTGTACTAGCTGTAGTAGCTGTAGACCCTGTACTAGCTGTAAACCCTGTACTAGCTGTAGTAGCTGTAGACCCTGTACTAGCTGTAAACCCTGTACTAGCTGTAGTAGCTGTAGACCCTGTACTAGCTGTAGACCCTGTACTAGCTGTATTAGCTGTACTAGCTGTATTAGCTCTATTAGCTGTACTAGCTGTACCACCTGTGTTAGCTTTAGTAGGTGTAGACCCTGTACTAGCTGTCCTGGTCATTTTTGGGGTTTCATATCAGGGTATAAAAGCTACAATCTGTCTCCTGAATTAGCCTCGTTGTCATGCATAGGTGTAATAGGTGGCAGGGAAGTCAGGCGCAGGAGAGTCAAATGGAGTGTAAAATAGAGTCTTTTAATAAAGTCCACGGAGTATGCTCCATAACACTAAATGTACATAAACAAACATGGGTACGAGGACCCGAAGCGCACCTATACACCATCACACTACACTGACAATAAAACAATCTCTGACAAAGACATGAGGGGAAACAGAGGGTTAAATACACAACAGGTAATGAATGGGATTGAAAACAGGTGTGTGGGAAGACAAGACAAAACCAATGGAAAATGAAAAAAGGATCAATGATGGCTAGAAGACCGGTGACGTCGAACGTCGAGCACCGCCCGAACAAGGAAAGGCAACGACTTCGGCAGAAGTCGTGACACTCGTGCTCATGTGAATATGATACTGAATTAGCCTCGTGCTCATGTGTGCCCAGGCTCATTGTCCATTAGTATCTGTCTATCTGAACTACGCTAGTTTTTGCAATCATTGCCAAACTTCATAAATACTGCACCCTCAAATTAAAAACGCTAGTTAAACAATGACGTAACTAAGAATTTCTCACTATCCATTGTTTTAACGATCCATTGTTTTAAAGATCCATTGTTTTAAAGATCCATTGGTTTATTGTCTTGTAGGACAGTCATGATTCAAGACTGGTTTGTCATATTATTATATTATATATATTTTTATTATATTATACATATATTATATATTTATTATATATATATTATTATTATTATATTATTAGCCAAAAGATGACGACGGTGAAGGATATCATCACTACTTCACATGGACCCAAGTTCACATGGACCCACCTTGTAACGACGTTCTTCTGTTGAAGGAGGAGCGGACCAAAATCCAGTGTGGTGGTTACTCATGTTTAATGATGGAAAATGAATTGACATGAAAATACTGAAATGAACAAAAACAACAGACGGAAACGTGAAACAACTATACAGCCTATCTAGTGAAACTAAACACAGAGACAGGAACAATCACCCACGAAACACTCAAAGAATTTGGCTAAATATGCCTAAAAATGCCTAAATATGGCTCCCAATCAGAGACAACGATAATCACCTGACTCTGATTGAGAACCGCCTCAGGCAGCCATAGACTACGCTAGACACCCCATAAAACCCCAAGACAAAAACACACCACAATAACCAATGTCACACCCTTGCCTGACCGAATAAATGAAGAATAAACATAATATATTTCGACCAGGGCGTGACAAACCCCCCTAAGGTGCGGACTCCCGGACGCACATCAAAACAAAAGGGAGGGTCCGGGCGGGCGTCTGTCCATGGTGGCGGACCCAAGTTCACATGGACCCAAGTTCACATGGACCCAAGTTCAGTTTTCAGACAAATCAAGACAAATCAAAGTGTATTTGTCGCATGCTGAATACAACAGGTGTAGTAGACCTCACAGTGAAATGGTGAATACAACAGGTGTAGTAGACCTTACAGTGACATGCTGAATACAACAGGTGTAGTAGACCTTACAGTGAAATGGTGAATACAACAGGTGTAGTAGACCTTACAGTGAAATGCTGAATACAACAGGTGTAGTAGACCTTACAGTGAAATGCTGAATACAACAGGTGTAGAAGACCTCACAGTGAAATGGTGAATACAACAGGTGTAGTAGACCTCACAGTGAAATGGTGAATACAACAGGTGTAGTAGACCTCACAGTGACATGGTGAATACAACAGGTGTAGTAGACCTTACAGTGAAATGCTGAATACAACAGGTGTAGTAGACCTTACAGTGAAATGCTGAATACAACAGGTGTAGTAGACCTTACAGTGAAATGCTGAATACAACAGGTGTAGAAGACCTCACAGTGAAATGGTGAATACAACAGGTGTAGTAGACCTCACAGTGAAATGCTGAATACAACAGGTGTAGTAGACCTTACAGTGAAATGCTGAATACAACAGGTGTAGTAGACCTTACAGTGAAATGCTGAATACAACAGGTGTAGAAGACCTTACAGTGAAATGCTGAATACAACAGGTGTAGTAGACCTTACAGTGACATGCTGAATACAACAGGTGTAGTAGACCTTACAGTGACATGCTGAATACAACAGGTGTAGTAGACCTCACAGTGAAATGGTGAATACAACAGGTGTAGTAGACCTTACAGTGAAATGCTGAATACAACAGGTGTAGTAGACCTTACAGTGAAATGCTGAATACAACAGGTGTAGAAGACCTCACAGTGAAATGGTGAATACAACAGGTGTAGTAGACCTCACAGTGAAATGCTGAATACAACAGGTGTAGTAGTAGACCTCACAGTGAAATGCTGAATACAACAGGTGTAGTAGACCTCACAGTGAAATGCTGAATACAACAGGTGTAGTAGACCTCACAGTGAAATGCTGAATACAACAGGTGTAGTAGACCTCACAGTGAAATGCTGAATACAACAGGTGTAGTAGACCTTACAGTGAAATGCTGAATACAACAGGTGTAGTAGACCTTACAGTGAAATGCTGAATACAACAGGTGTAGAAGACCTTACAGTGAAATGCTGAATACAACAGGTGTAGTAGACCTTACAGTGACATGCTGAATACAACAGGTGTAGTAGACCTTACAGTGACATGCTGAATACAACAGGTGTAGTAGACCTCACAGTGAAATGGTGAATACAACAGGTGTAGTAGACCTTACAGTGAAATGCTGAATACAACAGGTGTAGTAGACCTTACAGTGAAATGCTGAATACAACAGGTGAAGTAGACCTTACAGTGAAATGCTGAATACAACAGGTGTAGTAGACCTTACAGTGAAATGCTGAATACAACAGGTGTAGTAGACCTTACAGTGAAATGCTGAATACAACAGGTGTAGTAGACCTCACAGTGAAATGCTGAACACAACAGGTGTAATAGACCTCACAGTGAAATGCTGAATACAACAGGTGTAGTAGACCTTACAGTGACATGCTGAATACAACAGGTGTAGTAGACCTCACAGTGAAATGGTGAATACAACAGGTGTAGTAGACCTTACAGTGAAATGCTGAATACAACAGGTGAAGTAGACCTCACAATGAAATGATGAATACAACAGGTGTAATAGACCTCACAGTGAAATGCTGAATACAACAGGTGTAATAGACCTTACAGTGAAATGCTGAATACAACAGGTGTAGCAGACCTTACAGTGACATGCTGAATACAACAGGTGTAGTAGACCTTACAGTGAAATGCTGAATACAACAGGTGTAATAGACCTCACAGTGAAATGCTGAATACAACAGGTGTAGTAGACCTCACAGTGAAATGATGAATACAACAGGTGTAATAGACCTCACAGTGAAATGCTGAATACAACAGGTGTACACTTCACAGTGAAATGCTTACTTACAGGTCCTTAACCAACAATGCAGTTCAAGAAATAGAGTTTATAAAATATTTACTAAATAAACTAAACTAAAAAAAAAAGAAAAGTACCACAAAAAACTGCCATAACAATAACAAGGCTATATACATGGGGTACAATATGGTTGACCTCATCTTTACTGGAGGCTTTTTGTCTACTAATCTCACTGAAATCAGGTCTCCGATCACTACTGAGTTTCCCTTTCCTCCACCACTAACCACCCAACCCCGAACCAGATGTTCATGCCACTTTGCAATATTTGCTCTCTCTCCCACTACTCTCTCCACTTCTTTCCTTCTGGTAAATCCTTCTCCCTCCTGTGTCCTGATTCTGCCTCTTCGACTCTCCTCCCTTTTTGCTTCACATGACTCCCCTGTCCCCTTTCCTCCCAGCTGGCTCAGCACTCCCCTCCTGCTCTGTGGCTGAGTGAATCACTGTGAGCTTACAGAACAGGGCTGTGTGCAGCTGAGCAAACATTTAGGAAACGACTGATGGACCTATAATAATTTCACTACTTCTCCTTCTCTACCTTCTCTTCCTCTGTAAATATAAAATATAATCTCTCTAAATATAAAGTTTCACGCTCCTAAACCTCTTTTCCATCTTTTTCTCCCTCCTTAATCCTCCACCCCCCCCCCCACCCCCACTGTGCGGATGACTTTGTCGACCACTTTGAAAATAAGGTTGACGACATCCGCTCCTCATTCCACTCAGCCTATCCACTTGTCCCACTCACACATAACTACCCTGGGCTTTTTACCTCTTCTCTTCTTTCTCTCTCTCTCTTTCCAGATGAAATCCTGCGAGGAGTGAGCTCTGGGTGTACAATAACCTGCCCCACTCGATCTCATCCCTTCCTCCCGTTTCCAGACCATCTCTGTAGACCTTCTCTCATTTCTCACTTCTCCTATCAAGCTAAACCCTGAACACTGGCTGCGTCCCCTCTGACTTCCAAGTGGCCCGAGTCGCTTCCCCTCATCAAGAAGCCAAACACTCGACTCCTCTGACTTCAAAATGGCCCGAGTCGCTTCCCCTCATCAAGAAGCCAAACACTCGACTCCTCTGACTTCAAAATGGCCCGAGTCGCTTCCCCTCATCAAGAAGCCAAACACTCAACTCCTCTGACTTCAAAGTGGCCCGAGTCGCTTCCCCTCATCAAGAAGCCAAACACTCAACTCCTCTGACTTCAAAGTGGCCCGAGTCGCTTCCCCTCATCAAGAAACCAAATACTCAACTCCCCTAACTTCAAAATGGCCCGAGTCACTTCCCCTCATCAAGAAACCAAATACTCAACTCCTCTGACTTCAAAGTGGCCCGAGTCACTTCCCCTCATCAAGAAGCCAAACACTCAACTCCTCTGACTTCAAAATGGCCCGAGTCGCTTCCCCTCATCAAGAAGCCAAACACTCAACTCCTCTGACATCAAAATGGCCCGAGTCGCTTCCCCTCATCAAGAAGCCAAACACTCAACTCCTCTGACTTCAAAATGGCCCGAGTCGCTTCCCCTCATCAAGAAACCAAATACTCAACTCCTCTGACTTCAAAATGGCCCGAGTCGCTTCCCCTCATCAAGAAGCCAAACACTCAACTCCTCTGACTTCAAAATGGCCCGAGTCGCTTCCCCTCATCAAGAAGCCAAACACTCAACTCCTCTGACTTCAAAATGGCCCGAGTCGCTTCCCTCATCAAGAAACCAAACACTCAACTCCTCTGACTTCAAAATGGCCCGAGTCGCTTCCCCTCATCAAGAAACCAAACACTCAACTCCTCTGACTTCAAAATGGCCCGAGTCGCTTCCCCTCATCAAGAAGCCAAACACTCAACTCCTCTGACTTCAAAATGGCCCGAGTCGCTTCCCAAGAAGCCAAACACTCATCAAGAAGCCAAACACTCAACTCCTCTGACTTCAAAATGGCCCGAGTCGCTTCCCCTCATCAAGAAGCCAAACACTCAACTCCTCTGACTTCAAAATGGCCCGAGTCGCTTCCCCTCATCAAGAAGCCAAACACTCGACTCCTCTGACTTCAAAATGGCCCGAGTCGCTTCCCCTCATCAAGAAGCCAAACACTCGACTCCTCTGACTTCAAAATGGCCCGAGTCGCTTCCCCTCATCAAGAAACCAAACACTCAACTCCTCTGACTTCAAAATGGCCCGAGTCGCTTCCCCTCATCAAGAAACCAAACACTCAACTCCTCTGACTTCAAAGTGGCCCGAGTCGCTTCCCCTCATCAAGAAGCCAAACACTCAACTCCTCTGACTTCAAAATGACAGAACAGTATCCCTTCTTTTTTTCTATCCAAAAGACTTGATTCTCTGACCAACTGTCTCACTATCTCTCTCAGAATGATCTTCTTCACCCTAACCAGTCAGGCTTCAAGACGGGTCACTCAACCGAGACTGCTCTCCTCTGTGTCATGGAGTCTCTCCACATTGCCAAAGCTGACTCTCTCTCCTCTGTGTCATGGAGTCTCTCCACACTGCCAAAGCTGACTCTCTCTCCTCTGTGTCATGGAGTCTCTCCACACTGCCAAAGCTGACTCTCTCTCCTCTCTGTCATGGAGTCTCTCCACACTGCCAAAGCTGACTCTCTCTCCTCTGTGTCATGGAGTCTCTACACATTGCCAAAGCTTACTCTCTCTCCTCTGTGTCATGGAGTCTCTCCACATTGCCAAAGCTGACTCTCTCTCCTCTGTGTCATGGAGTCTCTCCACACTGCCAAAGCTGACTCTCTCTCCTCTGTGTCATGGAGTCTCTCCACACTGCCAAAGCTGACTCTCTCTCCTCTGTGTCATGGAGTCTCTCCACACTGCCAAAGCTGACTCTCTCTCCTCTGTGTCATGGAGTCTCTCCACATTGCCAAAGCTGACTCTCTCTCCTCTGTGTCATGGAGTCTCTCCACACTGCCAAAGCTGACTCTCTCTCCTCTCTGTCATGGAGTCTCTCCACACTGCCAAAGCTGACTCTCTCTCCTCTGTGTCATGGAGTCTCTCCACACTGCCAAAGCTGACTCTCTCTCCTCTGTGTCATGGAGTCTCTCTCCACACTGCCAAAGCTGACTCTCTCTCCTCTCTGTCATGGAGTCTCTCCACACTGCCAAAGCTGACTCTCTCTCCTCTCTGTCATGGAGTCTCTCCACACTGCCAAAGCTGACTCTCTCTCCTCTGTGTCATGGAGTCTCTCCACACTGCCAAAGCTGACTCTCTCTCCTCTCTGTCATGGAGTCTCTCCACACTGCCAAAGCTGACTCTCTCTCCTCTGTGTCATGGAGTCTCTCCACACTGCCAAAGCTGACTCTCTCTCCTCTCTGTCATGGAGTCTCTCCACACTGCCAAAGCTGACTCTCTCTCCTCTGTGTCATGGAGTCTCTCCACACTGCCAAAGCTGACTCTCTCTCCTCTGTGTCATGGAGTCTCTCCACATTGCCAAAGCTGACTCTCTCTCCTCTGTGTCATGGAGTCTCTCCACATTGCCAAAGCTGACTCTCTCTCCTCTGTGTCATGGAGTCTCTCCACATTGCCAAAGCTGACTCTCTCTCCTCTGTGTCATGGAGTCTCTCCACACTGCCAAAGCTGACTCTCTCTCCTCTGTGTCATGGAGTCTCTCCACATTGCCAAAGCTGACTCTCTCTCCTCTGTGTCATGGAGTCTCTCCACACTGCCAAAGCTGACTCTCTCTCCTCTGTGTCATGGAGTCTCTCCACACTGCCAAAGCTGACTCTCTCTCCTCTCTGTCATGGAGTCTCTCCACACTGGAAATATTGAATTTGGAATTTCTGCTATTTGAAACACATTGAATAATATAATTATAAATGGATAGTCAAAATTATTAAACCAACAAGAACGCTCTCTAAAATACTTCCATATATAGGATACAGTACACTGTACTTCCATTCATTTGGTACCCGGGGACCTTCAGACAAGTCATGTGAGGCCTGTGGGGGTGTCCTAGAGGAAAACAGCTGACATGTTCGTGAGAGTCTGCGGAGGTGGTGGGGGGGGGGGGGTAGAGCAAAATGGAGAACACCATCGTGTTCGTGAGGCTCTCGTCAAACCGTTTGGATGCTACAGACTGATTATCGGGATGGCTCATGGTCTGACAAACTATAACTCGTCCACCTTGCAAGAGAGTATCTCTGAAACAGACGGAAATATTTCATTTAATTATGGTAATTAGATTTCCGCGGAGGCACGAGCATCGTAATCTCTTTCGCCATTCTGTTCCCAGAGTGGATTTTCTAAATGATCTACAGTACTATCCTCTAGGTGTGGAGTGCTGAACGTTAGATTAGAATATGTTTTTTCCACATATCCTCTTCACAGGGTTTTAAGCTTCTCTAAACATCGGATCTGAAAGTTTCACCTGACATCACACACACACTCTCAATGAAATGTTAATGTGCTTCCCTGTTTGAAGTTTTCTGTTGCAACACCTACGGAGTAGCGTTACGTAAAGAGATTACATTTTACCCTGGAGTTATAAAGCCCGTTCCCGTTTCAAACTGTATTTATTTCTTGTTGATGCATCTCAAGCTTTACATGGCTGTGTGGTTGGAACACTAATCCCTTCACAGGAAGGGGAAGTGTGGAGAAACAAACAATGGGTATACATGACAGCTCTTCACAACACACTGATCGAGTTAACTCTCTCTCTATCCCCCCCCCACCGCCCCACGCCGACTCTCTCTCTCTATCCCTGCCCCCCCCAACACCCCCCCACCGCCCCACGCTGACTCTCTCTCTCTCTCGCCCACCGATGTGCAAAAATTGAAAGCACAAAAGGGAAATAAATTAACATAAATATGGCTTGTATTTAAAAGTCATGTTTGTTCTTAATTAACTGGTTGCCTTTTTTCTTGCGATAACAGGTCACAAATATTGCTGTTGTGATGACATTTCACCCAGTAGATATGGGAGCTTATCAAAATGGGGTTTGTTTTTTTTGAATTCTTTGTGGATCTGTGTAATCTGAGGGAAATATGTGTCTCTAATATGGTCATACATTTGGCAAATGTCTGGTATTGTAACGGTTTTCTTGGTGTGAAGGAGAGTCGGACCAAAATGCTGCGTGGTGATTTAGATACATCTTTAATGAAGATGAAACAAGAACAATACAAAAGCAATAAACGTAACGTGAAAACCGAAACAGCCTAAACTGGTGAAAACTAACACAGGAACAAGGAACACGAACAATCACCCACCAAAACCCAACACCAAACAGGCTACCTAAATATGGTTCCCAATCAGAGACAATGACTAACACCTGCCTCTGATTGAGAACCATATTAGGCCAAACACAGAAACAGACAAACTAGACACACAACATAGAATGCCCACTCAGATCACACCCTGACCAAACAAAACATAGAAACATACAAAGCAAACTATGGTCAGGGTGTGACAGGTATTCTACCCCTCTGTACTCTCTGTGTAGGGCCAAGTAGCATTCTAGTTTACTCTGTTATTTTGTTAATTCTTTCAATTGTGTCAAGTAATATGTATTTTATTTTCTCCAGATTTGGTTGGGTATAATTGTGTTTCTGTCCTGGGGCTCTGTGGGGTATGTTTGTGTTTGTGAGCAGAGCCCCAGGACCAGCTTGCTTAGGGGACTCTTCTCCAGGTTCATCTCTCTGTAGGTCATGGCTTTGTTATGGAAGGTTTGGGAATCGGTTCTTTAGGTGGTTGTAGAATTTAACCTCTCTAATCTGGATGTTGATAATTAGCAGGTATTGCCCTCATTCTGCTCTGCATTATTTGGTGTTTTATGTTGGTCACGGAAGATATTTTTGCAGAATTCTGCATGCAGTCTAAATTTGGTGTTTGTGCCATTTTATGATTTCTTGGTTGGTGAGCGGACCCCAGACCTAACAACCATAAAGGCCAATGGGTTCTAAAACAGATTCAAATATTTTTAGCCAGATCTAATTTATACATTGAATTTGAAGTTCCTTTTGATGGCATAGAAGACCCTTATTGCCTTGTCTATCAGATTGTTCAACAGCTTTGTAGAAGTTTCCTGTGGCGCTGATGTTTAGGCTGAGTTATGTATAGTTTTTTGTGTGCTCTAGGGCAACGGTGTCTGGATAGAATTTGTATTTGTGGTCCTGGCGACTGGACCTTTTTCGGAACACCATTATTATTGTGTTACTGAGATTTCCTGTCAGGGTCCAGGTCTGACAGAATCTGTGCGGAAGATCTAGGTGCTGCTGTAGACCCTCATTGGTTGGAGACAGAAGCACCAGATCATCAGCAAACAGTAGACATCTGACTTCAGATTATAGTAGGGTGAGGCCGGGTGAGCCAGACTGTTCTAGTGCCCGCGGCAATTCGTTGATATATAGGTTGAAGAGGGTGGGGCTCAAGCTGCATCCCTGTCTCACCCCATGGCCCTGTGGGAAGAAATATGTGTTTTTTGCCAATTTTAACCGCACACTTGTTGTTTCTGTTCATGGATTTTATAATGTCGTATGTTTTACCCCAACACCACTTTCCATCCATTTGTACAGCAGACCCTCATGCCAAATTGAGTCAAATGCTTTTTTGAAATCAACAAAGCATGAGAAGACTTTGACTTTGTTTTGGTTTGTTTGTTTGGCAATTAGGGTGTGCAGGGTGAATACGTGGTCTGTCATATGGTAATTTGGTAAAAAAAACTATTTTGCATTTGCTCAGTACATTGTTTTCATTGAGGAAATGTACGAGTCTGCTGTTAATGATAATGCAGAGGATTTTCCCAAGGTTGCTGTTGATGCATATCCCACGGTAATTATTGAGGTCAAATTTGTCTCCACTTTTGTGGATCGGATGATCAGTCCTGGGCTCCAAATATCGGGGAAGATGCCAGAGCTAAGGATGATATTAAATAGTTTTAGTATAGCCAATTGGAATTTGTTGTCTGTATATTTTATCATTTCATTAAGGATACCATCAACACCACAGGCATTTCTGGGTTGGAGGGTGTGTATTTTGTCCTGTAGTTCATTCAATGTAATTGGAGAATCCAGTGGATTCTGGTAGTCTTTAATAGTTGATTCTAAGATTTGTATTTGATCATATATGTTTTTTCTGTTTGTTCTTTAATTACAGGGACAAAAATATGAATCTCCATTTTGGACAGATAACTCTTTGTGTTTTTTGTTTAGTGTTTTCCAATTTCCATAGTGGTTAGATTCTATGGATTCTTTAATTATATTGAACTGATTTCTGCCGTGCTGTTCCTTTTTCCATAGTGTCTGTATTGTTTTTAAGATTCACCATAGTGAAGGCGTAGACTCAGGTTTTCTAGGTCTATTTGTTTTTGGTTGGACAGGTTTCTCAATTTCTTTCTTAGGTTTTTGCATTCTTCATCAAACCGTTTGTCATTGTTGTTCATTTTCAATGGTTTTCTGTTTGAAATTTGAAAGTAAGCTGAGAGGTCAAATATATGTTCTACTGACTGTTCACAACTTCACTATTAAAGTGGAACGTTTTGTCCAGGAAGTTGTCTAAAAGGGACTGCATTTGTTGTTGACTAATTGTTTTTTGTTGGTGTCTACACTACTTTCCTTCCATCTATAGCATTTCTTTAATATTCTTAATTCAGTTTGTTTGTCTTTGATGCCTCACGACTGAATATTGCTCTGTTCAAGTAGACTGTGATTTTGCTGTGGTCTGATAGGTGTGTTAGTGGGCTGACTGTGAACGCTCTGAGAGACTCTGGTTGGAGGACAGTGATAAAGTAGCCTACAGTACTACTGACGATGGATATGTCATAGGTGTACCTACTATAGGAATCCCCTCGACGCCTATCATTGACTATGTACATACCCAGGATGTAACAGAGCTATAGGTGTACCTACTATAGGAATCCCCTCAACGCCTACCATTGACTATGTACATACCCAGGATGTAACAGAGCTATAGGTGTACCTACCATAGGAGTCCTCTCGAAGCCTACCATTGACTATGTACATACCCAGGATGTAACAGAGCTATAGGTGTACCTACCATAGGAATCCCCTCAACGCCTACCATTGACTATGTACATACCCAGGATGTAACAGAGCTATAGGTGTACCTACCATAGGAATCCCCTCAACGCCTACCATTGACTATGTACATACCCAGCGTCCGACAGAGCTGCAGGAGTTGTGACCTGTTATTGTTGGTTATGTTGTCGTAGTTGTCTCTAAGGGGGGCATATGGGGGAAGGAATGATGTCACCTCCAGGCAGGTGTTTGTCCCACTGTGTGCTGAGGGTGTCAGGTTCTGGTCCGGTTCTGGCATTTAGGTCTCCACTGACTAGTACATGTCCCTGGGCTGGAAATGATTGATTTCCCCTCCAGGACGGAGAACCTGTCTTCATTAAAGTATGGGGATTCTAGTAGGGGGATAAAGGTAGCACACAGGAGGGCATTTTTCTCCGTTAATATCATTTCCTTTTGGATTTCTTGCCAAATGTAAAGTGTTCCTGTTTTGATTAATTTAAAAGAGTGAGTTTGGTCTGCTCTATATCAAATTAGCAACACCCCTGAGTCCCTCTTCTTTGCCTCCCTCTGTCCCCCTTTCCCAATCTCTCCCTCCTTGCCTCCCCTCTCTCTCTCTCTCTCTCTCTCTCTCTCTCTCCCCCCCCCCCCCTCTCTCTCTCTCTCTCTCTCTCTCTCTCTCTCTATCTCACTCCCTGCCTCTCTCTCCCTCTCACCACTTCTCTCTCTCTCTCTCTCTCTCTCTCTCTCTCTCTCTCTCTCTCTCCCTGCCTTCCTCTCTCTCCCTCATTGACTCCCTCTCCCCTTGCCTCCCTCTCTCTCCCTCCCTACCTCTATTTCCACATGCCCCCTTCTCTCCCTGCCTCCTTTTCTCCCTCGTTTTTTTATAACTCAACAAAGTGATGCTCCTGGGTTCCATTTCATTACCCTGTGTAACGTCCTCAGCTGTGTGATGAATGGAACTATTCTGCTGTGTGTGTGTGTGTGTGTGTGTGTGTGTGTGTGTGTGTGTGTGTGTGTGTGTGTGTGTGTGTGTGTGTGTGTGTGTGTGTGTGTGTGTGTGTGTGTGTGTGTGTGTGTGTGTGTGTGTGTGTGTGTGTGTGTGTGTGTGTGTGTGTGCACGGACATCAGTTGCTAGAGATGTTGGAAGAAATGACACCTCATCAGTTGTATCATTGTATCAGTCTACTTTGATGTCTACAGTACCCTGGAGTAATAACCCTAATTCCCTACAGAAATAACCCTGGAGTAATAACCCTAATTCCCTACAGAAATAACCCTGGAGTAATAACCCTAATTCCCTACAGAAATAACCCTGGAGTAATAACCCTAATTCCCAAGAGAAATAACCCTAGAGAAAAAATCCTAATAACACAGTAGTGATAACCCTATAGTAATGACCCCGATAACCCTAGAGTAATAACCCTAATTCCCAAGAGAAATAACCCTGGAGTAATAACCCTAATAACACTGTAGTGATAACCCTATAGCAATGACCCCAATAATCCTAGAGTAATAACCCTAACTCCCTACAGAAATAACCCTACAGTAATAACCATGCAGTAATAACTATATAGTAATAACCCCGAATAACCCGAGTAACCCTACAGTAATAACCCTAGTAACCCTACAGTAATGACCCTGCAGTAATAACACTACAGTAATAACCCTGCAGTAATAACCCTACGGTAATAACCCTACAGTAATAACCATGCAGTAATAACCCTACAGTAATAACCATGAGGTAATAACACTAGTAACCCTACAGTAATGACCATGCAGTATAGACCACGCTATAGTAATACCCTAACAACCCTTTAGTAATAACCCTATAGTAATACCCTAACAACCCTTTAGTAACAACCCTATAGTAATACCCTAACAACCCTTTAGTAACAACCCTATAGTAATACCCTAACAACCCTTTAGTAACAACCCTGATACTCCATAGCAATAACCCTATTGTAATAATCATATTGATATAACCCTATATGAATAACCCCACTAGGCTATGGTAATAACCCTAGTAACCCTACAGTAATAACCCTACTGTAATAACCATATTGTTATAACCCTATATTAATAACCCCACTAGGCTATGGTAATAACCCTAGTAACCCTACAGTAATAACCCTACTGTAATAACCATATTGTTATAACCCTATATTAATAACACCACTAGACTATGGTAATAACCCTAGTAACCCTATAGTAATAACCCTACTGTAATAACCATATTGTTATAACCCTACATTAATAACCCCACTAGGCTATGGTAATAACCCTAATGAACTATAGTAATAACCCTACTGTAATAACCATATTGTTATAACCCTATATTAATAACCCCACTAGGCTATGGTAATAACCCTAGTAACCCTACAGTAATAACCCTACTGTAATAACCATATTGTTATAACCCTATATTAATAACCCCACTAGGCTATGGTAATAACCCTAGTAACCCTATAGTAATAACCCTACTGTAATAGCCATATTGTTATAACCCTACATTAATAACCCCACTAGGCTATGGTAA
Source organism: Oncorhynchus masou masou (assembly GCF_036934945.1). NCBI lineage: Eukaryota > Metazoa > Chordata > Actinopteri > Salmoniformes > Salmonidae > Oncorhynchus > Oncorhynchus masou. Next base: position 15,589 of record NW_027007605.1, on the reverse strand, counting down.
TAACCCTAATGAACTATAGTAATAACCCTACTGTAATAACCATAGTGTTATAACCCTACATTAATAACCCCACTAGGCTATGGTAATAACCCTAATGAACTATAGTAATAACCCTACTGTAATAACCATATTGTTATAACCCTATATTAATAACCCCACTAGGCTATGGTAATAACCCTAATGAACTATAGTAATAACCCTACTGTAATAACCATATTGTTATAACCCTATATTAATAACCCCACTAGGCTATGGTAATAACCCTAATGAACTATAGTAATAACCCTACTGTAATAACCATATTGTTATAACCCTATATTAATAACCCCACTAGGCTATGGTAATAACCCTAATGAACTATAGTAATAACCCTACTGTAATAACCATATTGTTATAACCCTATATTAATAACCCCACTAGGCTATGGTAATAACACTAATGAACTATAGTAATAAACCTACTGTAATAACCATATTGTTATAACCCTATATTAATAACCCCACTATGCTATGGTAATAACCCTAATGAACTATAGTAATAACCCTACTGTAATAACCGTATTGTTATAACCCTATATTAATAACCCCACTAGGCTATGGTAATAACCCTAATGAACTATAGTAATAACCCCACTAGGCTATGGTAATAACCCTGATGAACTATAGTAATAACCCCACTAGGCTATGGTAATAACCCTAATGAACTATAGTAATAACCCTAATGAACTATAGTAATAACCCTAATGAACTATAGTAATAACCCATAAAAACAAAATACTGCATAGTTTCCTAAGAATGCAAAACTAGGTGGCCCTCTCTGTCGGCGTCGGATGTAATAACCCTAAAATAATAACCCTGATACCCAATGATAATAACCCTAATACCCTATAGTAATAACCCTGATACCCTATAGTAATACCCCTATAGTAATAACCCTCATTCTCTATAGTAATACCCCTATAGAAATAACCCTCATTCCCTATAGTAATACCCCTATAGTAATAACCCTCATTCTCTATAGTAATACCCCTATAGAAATAACCCTCATTCCCTATAGTAATACCCCTATAGTAATAACCCTCATTCCCTATAGTAATACCCCTATAGTAATAACCCTCATTCCCTATAGTAATACCCCTATAGTAATAACCCTCATTCCCTATAGTAATACCCCTATAGAAATAACCCTCATTCCCTATAGTAATACCCCTATAGTAATAACCCTCATTCCCTATAGTAATAACACATAGTAATAACCCTCATTCCCTATAGTAATACCCCTATAGTAATAACCCTCATTCCCTATAGTAATACCCCTATAGTAATAACCCTCATTCCCTATAGTAATAACCCATAGTAATAACCCTCATTCCCTATAGTATTACCCCTATAGAAATAACCCGCATTCTCTATAGTAATACCCCTATAGAAATAACCCTAATATTCTTAAGGACTACGCTTATAGTAATAACCCTCATTCCCTATAGTAATACCCCTATAGAAATAACCCTCATTCTCTATAGTAATAACCCTATAGAAATAACCCTCATTCCCTATGGTAATACCTTTATAGAAATAACCCTAATATTCTTAAGGACTACGCTTATAGAAATAACCCTCATTCCCTATAGTAATACCCCTATAGTAATAACGCTCATTCTCTATAGTAATACCCCTATAGAAATAACTCTCATTCCCTATAGTAATACCCCTATAGTAATAACCCTCATTCCCTATAGTAATACCCCTATAGTAATAACCCTCATTCCCTATAGTAATACCCCTATAGAAATAACCCTCATTCCCTATAGTAATACCCCTATAGTAATAACCCTCATTCCCTATAGTAATAACCCATAGTAATAACCCTCATTCCCTATAGTAATACCCCTATAGTAATAACCCTCATTCCCTATAGTAATACCCCTATAGTAATAACCCTCATTCCCTATAGTAATACCCCTATAGTAATAACCATCATTCCCTATAGTAATAACCCATAGTAATAACCCTCATTCCCTATAGTAATACCCCTATAGTAATAACCCTCATTCCCTATAGTAATACCCCTATAGTAATAACCCTCATTCCCTATAGTAATACCCCTATAGTAATAACCCTCATGCCCTATAGTAATACCCCTATAGTAATAACCCTCATTCCCTATAGTAATACCCCTATAGAAATAACCCTCATTCCCTATAGTAATACCCCTATAGTAATAACCCTCATTCCCTATAGTAATAACCCATAGTAATAACCCTCATTCCCTATAGTAATACCCCTATAGTAATAACCCTCATTCCCTATAGTAATACCCCTATAGTAATAACCCTCATTCCCTATAGTAATAACCCATAGTAATAACCCTCATTCCCTATAGTAATAACCCATAGTAATAACCCTCATTCCCTATAGTAATACCCCTATAGTAATAACCCTCATTCCCTATAGTAATACCCCTATAGTAATAACCCTAATGCTCTTAAGGCCTATAGTAATAACCCTCATTCCCTATAGTAATACCCCTATAGAAATAACCCTAATACTCTTAAAGAGTAAGCCTATAGTAATAACCCTATGAAGATTTCACAGAAGAGCTGACCTCACATTGTATTCAGTAAACATATGAGGCGATGTGATGCAGATGTGTTCCAGACCCTCCTCCTTGATATGCAGGTCTTACTTGGTTGTAATATCCAGGTGCAGTGGTTCTCCTCAGATTAATATCCAGGTGTAGTGGTTCTCCTCAGATTAATATCCAGGTGTAGTGGTTCTCCTCAGATGAATATCCAGGTGTAGTGGTTCTCCTCAGATTAATATCCAGGTGCAGTGGTTCTCCTCAGATTAATATCCAGGTGCAGTGGTTCTCCTCAGATGAATATCCAGGTGTAGTGGTTCTCCTCAGATTAATATCCAGGTGTAGTGGTTCTCCTCAGATGAATATCCAGGTGTAGTGGTTCTCCTCAGATGAATATCCAGGTGTAGTGGTTCTCCTCAGATTAATATCCAGGTGCAGTGGTTCTCCTCAGATGAATATCCAGGTGTAGTGGTTCTCCTCAGATTAATTCCCAGGTGTAGTGGTTCTCCTCAGATTAATATCCAGGTGCAGTGGTTCTCCTCAGATGAATTCCCAGGTGTAGTGGTTCTCCTCAGATTAATTCCTCTAATTGGTGTTTAATATCCAGGTGTAGTGGTTCTCCTCAGATTAATTCCTCTAATTGGTGTTTAATATCCAGGTGTAGTGGTTCTCCTCAGATTAATTGCCAGGTGTAGTGGTTCTCCTCAGATTAATTCCCAGGTGTAGTGGTTCTCCTCAGATTAATTCCTCTAATTGGTGTTTAATATCCAGGTGTAGTGGTTCTCCTCAGATTAATTGCCAGGTGTAGTGGTTCTCCTCAGATTAATTCCCAGGTGTAGTGGTTCTCCTCAGATTAATTCCTCTAATTGGTGTTTAATATCCAGGTGTAGTGGTTCTCCTCAGATTAATTCCTCTAATTGGTTTTTAATATCCAGGTGCAGTGTTTCTCCTCAGCGTAATTTCTCTATTTGCTTTACATTAGTCTGTCCTCTCTTCTCATCAATTCATAGTGAAACGGAGGAATCACTCCTGTGTTTTACACTTAGAGCTGAGTTAACTCAAGCATCACCTATTTAAAAAAATCCTTCCTTTTCTCCCTCCCTCTCTAGAAAATATGACATTGTTTTCTAAATTTCTCATAGTGTTGTGGAATAGATTTTATTGCATGATTGCATTGTTTGGTGAGTCTGTTGATCTCAGGCTGAGGGTCACAGAGTCCCTGAGGATTATTATAAGGAGAAGAGAGATGATGGGTGGAGGGGAGGACACACAGGGTGGGTGGAGGACTGGAGATGAGAGGACAGACAGGGTGGGTGGAGGGGAGGGGAGGACAGACAGGGTGGATGGAGGAGAGAAGAGACAGGGTGGGTGGAGGAGAGGAGATGACAGACAGGGTGGGTGGAGGAGAGGAGATGACAGGGTGGGTGGAGGAGAGGACTGACAGGTTGGGTGGAGGAGAGGAGATGACAGGGTGGGTGGAGGAGAGGACAGACAGGGTGGGTGGAGGTGAGGAGAGGAGAGAGGGTGGTATGATGGAGAGGACAAACATGGTGGATGGAGGAGAGGAGATGACAGGGTGGGTTGAGGAGAGGAGAGGACTGACAGGTTGCATGGAGGAGAGGAGAGACAGGGTGGGTGGAGGAGAGGAGAGACAGGGTGGGTGGAGGAGAGGAGATACAGGGTGGGATGATGGAGAGGACAGACAGGGTGGATGGAGGAGAGGAGAGACAGGGTGGATAGAGGAGAGGAGAGACAGGGTGGGTGGAGGAGAGGAGAGACAGACTGGGTGGGTGTTTACCCTTTTACCACAGTGGGATAAATCAGTGTCACACGGAGTGTTTCTTGTTAGTCTTAAACAAATCTACTATGAAACAAAGTATCCACCTCACACACATGGTTATGGACTTTAAAAAAGAAGACACCTGTACCATGTCAGATATAGAGTTGAAATGTATTCATTTTGAGTTTGCATCCCAATATTACACTTTATATACTTTACCAGTCCAAAGCTTGAACACACCTACTCATTATTGAGTTTTTCTATATTTTTACATCGTAGAATAACAGTGAAGACATCAAAACTATGAAATAACACAAATGGAGTCATGTAGTAACCCCAAAAAAGTGTTCAACAAATCAAAATATATTTGAGACTCTTCAAAGTAGCCAACCTTTGTCTTGATGACAGCTTTGCACCCTCCTTGCATTCTCTCAACCTGCTTCATGAGGTCACCTGGAATGCATTTCAATTAACAGCTGTGCCTTGTCAAAGTTGTTGAGCCAATCAGTTTAGTTCTGACAAGGTGGGGGGGGGGGTTATACAGAAGATAGCCCTATTTAGTAAAAGACCAAGTCCATATTATGACAAGAACAGCTCAAATAAACAAAGAGAAATTAAAGTCCATTAGTTCAGTCTGTCAATCCGGGAAAATTTCGAGAAATTTGAAAGTTTTCAAGTGCAGTCGCAAAAACCATCAAGCACTATGATGAAACTGGCTCTCGTCAGGACCGCCACAGGAAAGGAAGACCCAGAGTTTCCTCTGCTGCAGAGGACAAGTTCATTAGAGTTAACTGGACCTCAGATTGCAGCCCAAATAAATGCTTCACAGAGTTCAAGTAACAGACAAATGTCAACATCAACTGTTCAGAGGAAAATGCGTGAATCAGGCCTTCTTGGTCGAATTACTGCGAAGAAAACACAACTAAAGGACACCAATAAAAAGAAGAGACTTGCTTGGGCCAAGAAACACGAGCAATGGACATTAGACGGGTGGAAATCTGTCCGTTGGTCTGATGAGTCCAAATTTGAGATTGTTTGTTCCAACCGCTGTGTCTTTGTGAGAAGCAGAGTAGGTGAACGGATGAACACCTCATGTGTGGGTCCTACCATGAAGCATGGAGGAGGAGGTGTGGTGGTGCTTTGCTGGTGACACTGTCTGTGATTTATTTTGAATTCAAGGCACACACATCAAACATCACACTCTACCTGCTCTTAGTAATTCTACACCAACCATCAAACTAATGCGGCTCTGAGTAATTATACACAAAGATCAAACATCACACTCTACTTGCTCTTCGTAATTACATAGCAACCATTACTCTCTCCCTGGTCTTAGTAATTACATAGCAGCCATTACTCTCTCCCTGGTCTTAGTGATTATACACCAACCATTACTCTCTCCTTGGTCTTAGTAATTACATAGCAGCCATTACTCTCTCCCTGGTCTTAGTAATTACATAGCAGCCATTACTCTCTCCCTGGTCTTAGTAATTACATAGCAGCCATTACTCTCTCCCTGGTCTTAGTAATTACATAGCAGCCATTACTCTCTCCCTGGTCTTAGTGATTATACACCAACCATTACTCTCTCCCTGGTCTTAGTAATTACATAGCAGCCATTACTCTCTCCCTGGTCTTAGTGATTATACAACAACCATTACTCTCTCCCTGGTCTTAGTAATTACATAGCAGCCATTACTCTCTCCCTGGTCTTAGTGATTATACACCAACCATTACTCTCTCCCTGGTCTTAGTAATTACATAGCAGCCATTACTCTCTCCCTGGTCTTAGTAATTACATAGCAGCCATCACTCTCTCCCTGGTCTTAGAAATTATACACCAACCATTACTCTCTCCCTGGTCATAGTAATTATACACCAACCATTACTCTCTCCCTGGTCTTAGTAATTATACAGGTGTAGTTTCCAGTCATTATCCTGTTCTCGTGTACCACAATGACATGTATACGTTTTCACAGACGAGCCAAACACGAGTGCATGTACCTAATTCCCAATGTAAAGCACTACATTAGACCAGAGCCCTATGGAACCCTATTCCCAATGTAAAGCACTACATTAGACCAGAGCCCTATGGCCCCCTATTCCCTATATAGTGCACTACATTAGACCAGAGCCCTATGGCCCCCTATTCCCAATGTAAAGCACTACATTAGACCAGAGCCCTATGGCCCCCTATTCCCTATATAGTGCACTACTTTAGACCAGAGCCCTATGGCACCCTATTCCCTATATAGTACACTACATTAGACCAGAGCCCTATGGTCCCCTATTCCCAATGTACAGCACTACATTAGACCAGAGCCCTATGGAACCCTATTCCCAATGTAAAGCACTACATTAGACCAGAGCCCTATGGCCCCCTATTCCCTATATAGTGCACTACATTAGACCAGAGCCCTATGGAACCCTATTCCCAATGTAAAGCACTACATTAGACCAGAGCCCTATGGTCCCCTATTCCCAATGTAAAGCACTACATTAGACCAGAATCCTGTGAACCCTGTTCAACACTAAAGTACTACATACTGAATAGATTGCTGGATCAAAACTGTTCATCGTCGCCAGCTGTCTTCAGATGAATAGCGGGGCTTTCACACACCGGTCAATCAGCAGGAGCCAGGTTTTGAAGACGAGGGTATGAGCTCTGATTATGTGTCCATTGACAGCGGTATATTGCCAGTTGCATGTGGAGTCTGATTGCTCCAGTAGCGTATTGCTTCACCACTTGACTGCCCAACAAGCAGCGAACCCATTTTAACCTTATTCAATGTCATTGAATCACAGGGAAATATTCCAGGGTATATGAGTGAGTGTGTCTTACCATTGCTTAACTGTGTATTGTACATCCTTTGTGCACTGATTGCGTTCTACATGAACTTACTGTAAGAAGCATGGCTTCGATTCAACAGCAGGGCTGTGTGTGTGTGTGTGTGTGTGTGTGTGTGTGTGTGTGTGTGTGTGTGTGTGTGTGTGTGTGTGTGTGTGTGTGTGTGTGTGTGTGTGTGAGTATATTCATGGTTGTGCTCCTGTACACCCCGATGTATCCTCAGTCGACGGAGACAAAGACACAATTCATTTCTCTGGGTGAGTCCTTCATTAGCTTGATGAACAAGCTAATGAATCCTGGTCTTCTGGTTTATCCTCTAGCTGTTCTCTGAACACCACAGCATAATGGATGGTCTCTCTGCTTACCCACATTCAGCCATCGACCTCAGCGGATTGGGGACTGGCTCTGTTCGAATCATATTCCCTAGAGAAACTACTATAAGAGCCGGTAGTGCACTCTATAGGGAATAGGGTGCCATTTGTTACAGAGAAAGTAGTGCACTATAAACGGAATAGGATGCCTTTTCGGACTAAGTTAATGCCCTCAGTAGTCTCCTCTCCAAGCTTCGTATATTATCCAGAGAGAGAAGAGTCTTTTGTTAGCTAGCTGGTAGCATGGCTTTTCTCTTCAGTCGTCCCGTTAACATGCCTGTGATTAGCATCAGCGAACGTGGTGCTGTGGATCCAAGCTATCACGTTTGAGGTATGACCTAAACAAAAGTTTATTCCTAACAAAGGGAGCAGTTAAATGACATTTCAAGGAGGAGGGGGCAATAATCCACAGAGGGTGGGGTAAGGTACAGAACAGCAGGCAGTCTCAGGGTCAGGGCAGGCAGGGGGCAATAATCCAGTTAGGTTGGGTAAGGTATAGAACAGCAGGCAGTCTCAGGGTCAGGGCAGGCAGGGGGCAATAATCCAGTTAGGTTGGGTAAGGTATAGAACAGCAGGCAGTCTCAGGGTCAGGGCAGGCAGGGGGCAATAATCCAGTTAGGTTGGGTAAGGTATAGAACAGCAGGCAGTCTCAGGGTCAGGGCAGGCAGGGGGCAATAATCCAGTTAGGTTGGGTAAGGTACAGAACAGCAGGCAGTCTCAGGGTCAGGGCAGGCAGGGGGCAATAATCCAGTTAGGTTGGGTAAGGTATAGAACAGCAGGCAGTCTCAGGGTCAGGGCAGGCAGGGGGCAATAATCCAGTTAGGTTGGGTAAGGTACAGAACAGCAGGCAGTCTCAGGGTCAGGGCAGGCAGGGGGCAATAATCCAGTTAGGGTGGGTAAGGTATAAAACAGCAGGCAGTCTCAGGGTCAGGGCAGGCAGGGGGCAATAATCCAGTTAGGTTGGGTAAGGTATAGAACAGCAGGCAGTCTCAGGGTCAGGGCAGGCAGAAACAGGGAAGGACAAGAAAACAGGAGCAAGAAAAAGGCAGGAGCAGGGAAAACAAACATGGGTAGGTTTTACGAACAAAACAAACTGGCAACAGGCAAACAGAGAACACAGGTATAAATACACAGGGGTAATGGGGAAGATGGGCGACACCTTGAGAGGGGTAGAGATCATTTAGGCAGGTTACCTTATCATTAGTCATTTAGGCAGGTTAGCTTTGCGTCTTTGGGCACAGGGACTAGGGTGGTCTGCTTGCAACATGTAGGTATTACAGACATGCATGCTTCAGTGTTGCTTGCCTCGAAGCGAGCGTAAACTGCATTTAGCTCGTCTGGTAGGCTCACGTCACTGGGCAGCCCTCGCCTGGGTTTCCCTTTGTAGTCCGTATTAGTTCTCAAGCCCTGCCACATCCGACAATCGTCAGAACCAGTGTAGTAGGATTCAATCTTAATCCTGTATTGGTGCTTGCTTGTTTGATGGTTCGTCTGATGGAGTAACGCGATTTCTTATAAGCATCCGGATTGGTCTCCAGCTCCTTGAAAGCGGCAGATCTAGCCTTTAGTTTGATGTGGATGTTGCCTGTAATCCATGGATTCTGGTTGGGATATGTACGTACAGTCACCGTGGGGACAACATCATCGATGCACTTATTGATGAAGCCGATGACTGATGTGGTGTCCTCAATGCCATTGGATGAATCCCGGAACATATTCCAGTCTGTGCTAGCAAAACAGTCCGGAAGTGTAGCATCAGTGTCATCCTTGTCATCTGACCACTTCCGTATTGAGCGAGTCACTGGCATTTCCTGATTTAGTTTTTGCTTGTAAGCAGGAATCAGGAGGATAGAATCATGGTCAGATTTGTCAAATGGAGGGTGGTGGAGAGCATTGTATGCATCTCTGTGTGTGGAGTAATGCTGGTAAAAATTTGGTAAAACTGATTTAAGTTTTCCTGCATTAAATTCCCCGGCCACTAGGAGCGCCACTTCTGGATGAGCATTTTCTTGTTTGCTTAAGGCCTTATACAGCTGGTTGAGTGCGGTCTTAGTGCCAGCATCGGTCTGTGGTGGTAAATAGATGGCTACGAATAATATAGATGAGAACTCTCTTGGTAGATAGTGTGGTCTACAGCTTATCATAAGGTACTCTACCTCAGACGAGCAATACTTCGAGGCTTCTTTAATATTAGACATAATGCACCAGCTGTTAATGACAAAAAAAGACACACACCCCCACCCCTCGTCTTACCAGAGGTAGCATCTCTGTACTGCCGGTGCATAGAAAATCCTGCTTGCTCTATGTTGTCTGTATCTTCATTCAGCCACACTTCGGTGAAACATAAGATGTTACAGTTTTTAATGAAAACCTCTCCGGGATAGGTGTCCCGCTGGCGCCGGTGAAACAACTTCCGGTGAAACTACAGGGTGCGCAATTCAAATAAATAATAAAAATGAAGGATATTAAACATTTAGGTGCATACAAGTGTCTAAATTCGGTTAAAAGCTTAAATTCTTGCTAATCTAACTGCACTGTTCGATTTACAATAGGCTTTACAGCGAAAGCATGCCATGTGATTGTTCGAAGACGACGCTCCACATCAAAATATTTTTCCACCAGCACAGGTTTCATAAATTCACAAATAGCGATTACATTTTCATTTACTTTTTTGAAAATCTTCCGCTGATTTCTCATCCAAAGGGTCCCAGCTATAACATGTAGTGTCATTTTATTAGATAAAATCCTTCTTTATATCCCAAAAAGTCAGTTTAGTTGGCGCCATTGACTTGAGTAATCCACTCGTTCAACTTGCAGAGAAAAAAAAAACAAAAAAAAAACGACCACTAATCTTTGTTTAAAAAAGTCAAAATAGGTTTCTATTTAATCCTCAGGTACCCTAATATGTAATTAAGTATATTCAATAGGGAAACTATATTAGCAGGTCTGTATCATAACTCATAATCCTCCCAGACACCCTAGACCCACTCCAATTCGGAGACAGCAATTTTACGTTCCATTTTTATAACCTAACCTGTCTCACCACTAGACTCTGTAAGGTAAACAAGTGGTAGCCTAAATGAGCGGTATAGCTGAGACAAATAGCCTATAAAGGAGACAATACCCCTGTTTTGGGGTAACCTGTACATCATTCATTCCTCCCATCCTTGAAACCGACAGATGGACAGTGGAAAGGAGTTTATAATGGCTGCAAAATAGCAGTGTTGAAGAGAATTTGGAGAGCAGCTTGACATGGGACATGAACACGCATAGATTCCAAGATCATTTGTTTAAATTGAGTAGCCTACCATCCAGTCTATGGTCCTCATGGGGGATATACTACCCTTTGTAAAGCACCATGGATAAGGTCATTATTAATAGTGGCCGTTATACACAGATTGTTTGCCTTCCAAAACGTTGTAGTGAATCCCGCAGGCACAACGACAGGGACTCAACCCTCGTTTTCATCATATTCAGTGACAGGCACACCGACAGGGACTCAAGCCTAGTTTTCATCATATTCAGTGACAGGCACACCGACAGGGACTCAAGCCTAGTTTTCATCATATTCAGTGACAGGCACACCGACAGGGACTCAAGCCTAGTTTTCATCGTATTCAGTGACAGGCACACCGACAGGGACTCAAGCCTAGTTTTCTTTTCCATTCAGTGACAAGAAAGTATTTTTTACTTGTACTCGCATCTCACCATGGCCGTTAGAAGAGTTGGAATTGGGGGAACTATGTATCTGTGTGTGTGTGTGTGTGTGTGTGTGTGTGTGTGTGTGTGTGTGTGTGTGTGTGTGTGTGTGTGTGTGTGTGTGTGTGTGTGTGTGTGTGTGTGTGTGTGTGTGTGATTAGATCATTAGATTGAGTTCGCAGTGACGCCTGTTTGAACCGATCGCCAATTCTGTGTTTTGACCCTACTTTTTACCACACACACCTGCATACACACACACAACCCGCTCGACCATACCTAGAATATGAAACCATGTTTCTCCTGAAAATAATCTCTTCCAGGTCCTGATAATTATAACTCTTTGTTTATTCTGTGCAAAAATAGCAAGGACTTCGTACTTCCTAAAGCATAGTTTCACCAGTCATCAGGTCTGTCAATGGTGGCAAGGCAACAGATAGCCAGAGAGACTATTAACCAAATTAATTAACCAAATCCCATATTTTAATCCTGAAATATAACTGTGACTTTATTCAAAAAATGTTGTACTTTATTCTCTAAATTAAATGTTGAGTTTACTCTTGAAATATTGCCACTATATTCCCAAAATATTGTAACTTTATTCTATAAATATCGGCACTTTATTGACAAAATGTTATTTCAACTTTATTCTCAGAATATTCAACGACCACAACCTAGCTCCATTTTGTTTTTTTTGTATGTTTTTTTGGGGGGGGTGGGGCTAATACTATTCCATATTCTTCAAGTGAAATTGGAAACAATTGGTTATGTTAGATACTGCCGGAGATAGGCTACACAGCATTCACACCTATGTGACCTACAAGACTCTGAAACCGTCGGCATACCGGACACACCCGGTAGCCCAGATGATCTGGGGACCCATGCACATGTCATCGATGTCTTTTAATATTATTTATTCTTTCAATTTAATAAAACCCTCTAAAAACTTTTTTTGTACATTTCCATTAAAATACTAAGGAAGCTAAGGGTTTGATTCTTGGGCATCGAGAATGTGGCTGACAAAAAGTGAAGAAAGAAACAGATTGAAAGAATTAGCGAACAGCTTGATTGCCGTAGGAACTTCAGGGAAACTGGGCAGAAGGGAGTCGAGCTTCAAATGCAGAAATTCTATAACATCTTTAATTGAGCCTCTCATTCTCCTTAATTGCCGGCCTCAACACATTACGGAGAGAGAGTAACTGTGTAGGAAGCTCTGGGGGCAGGTCGTCAGGATGCTGGACTGACAATAAGTTGATGCAAACAGATTAAATAAAAGTTCAAATAAAAGATGCAAACAGTTTATCATCTTTAGCAGACACCAGTTCTTGAAGATTTGAACAACAACAACAAAAAAATAATCTTTTTGCAATTTATCTTATACTAGCGAACCGGTGATTGAGGTGGGTGTTTGCAACATCAACAGTCCCTTATCTCTGGTATAACTTGGCATGCAACATTTATTAAGACTAAGTTTAAATTGTGTGCAGTGCATTGGACAGACAGTATAATGCATAATGTGTCAGGAAAGACTGTCTAGGTTGACAATACTCAGTATAGAAAACCAGGGGGGCAACTTTGTGGGGGAGACATAATTATTATGAAATATTAATGTATATCCAGACTGATCAACACCCCAAAACAGCCCTTCAGCTCGGAGGTGTCCGCATGGTCCTAAAGCACACTGGCTTCTTTTTTGTATCACATTACAATGATAAAACTATTAGGCTATTTCATTTGTAATTTATTTTAAAACCTAAAAAAAAAAATAGCAGCTAAATACAGTATAACAGCTATGTATAGTACATAATGAAACAATCCCTAGTAAGCTAGTGTTTTCAGGGTTTGACTGACCATATTATTTGGGTATTAATACACTGGTTTTACGCGTGACACATGTCTTTTCAAGCTGGGAGAGAGTGTGAGAACAGTTAATTTCATGCAGGTTCAGGTAGACTATACAGGACAGTTGCATACTCAAAGAGATAAGTAATGTTCTACTGTTGCCAAAGTCCTTCATGAATACCAGAACGGTTGGGAAGGGGTCTGATTGCAATTACGATTGGCTGTGCAAGGGGAATCGAGCTCGTATTTCTATTTTATTTTCACCAAGTGATCAGATAATGTCAATTGTCATTGCAACTATGTTGTCATTAAGCTCGGGACACGTGTTTTTTTTTAACTGTCATTGTCTTAGAGACGAGTTTATGTTCCAATGTTTTCAGAGTGTGGCCTTGAAAACATTGGAACAGCCCTATCAACAGGGCCCACATCAGAACACTGAAAACATTGGAAAAGCCCTATCAACAGGGCCCACACCAGAACACTGAAAACATTGGAACAGCCCTATCAACAGGGCCCACATCAGAACACTGAAAACATTGGAACAGCCCTATCAACAGGGCCCACATCAGAACACTAAAAACATTGGAACAGCCCTCTAAACAGGGCCCACATCAGAACACTGAAAACATTGGAACAGCCCTTTAAACAGGGCCCACATTAGAACACTAAAAACATTGGAACAGCCCTTTAAACAGGGCCCACATCAGAACACTGAAAACATTGGAACAGCCCTTTAAACAGGGCCCACATCAGAACACTAAAAACATTGGAACAGCCCTTTAAACAGGGCCCACATCAGAACACGGAAAACATTGGAACAGCCCTTTAAACAGGGCCCACATCAGAACACTGAAAACATTGGAACAGCCCTTTAAACAGGGCCCACATCAGAACACTGAAAACATTGGAACAGCCCTATCAACAGGGCCCACATCAGAACACTGAGAACATTGGAACAGCCCTATCAACAGGGCCCACATCAGAACACTGAAAACATTGGAACAGCCCTATCAACAGGGCCCACATTAGAACACTAAAAACATTGGAACAGCCCTATCAACAGGGCCCACATCAGAACACTAAAAACATTGGAACAGCCCTCTAAACAGGGCCCACATCAGAACACTGAAAACATTGGAACAGCCCTATCAACAGGGCCCACATCAGAACACTAAAAACATTGGAACAGCCCTCTAAACAGGGCCCACATTAGAACACTAAAAACATTGGAACAGCCCTATCAACAGGGCCCACATCAGAACACTAAAAACATTGGAACAGCCCTCTAAACAGGGCCCACATCAGAACACTGAAAACATTGGAACAGCCCTTTAAACAGGGCCCACATCAGAACACTGAAAACATTGGAACAGCCCTATCAACAGGGCCCACATTAGAACACTAAAAACATTGGAACAGCCCTCTAAACAGGGCCCACATCAGAACACTGAAAACATTGGAACAGCCCTATCAACAGGGCCCACACCAGAACACTAAAAACATTGGAACAGCCCTATCAACAGGGCCCACATCAGAACACTGAAAACATTGGAACAGCCCTATCAACAGGGCCCACACCAGAACACTGAAAACATTGGAACAGCCCTATCAACAGGGCCCACATCAGAACACTGAAAACATTGGAACAGCCCTCTAAACAGGGCCCACATCAGAACACTAAAAACATTGGAACAGCCCTATCAACAGGGCCCACACCAGAACACTGTGTATTTATTACCAGATTAAGGGTATACTGTGCAATGTTCATAAGATCTGGATGCCTTCTATGGAATACAGTTCGACAAAAGGAGTCTGTATTGAAAACATGCCCACGTCTGTACAGATACGTTTTAGGTCATCCATAGCTGCTGGGATGCTCAGTCCTGGCCCTGTGGCTCTGCTGTACTATTGTCACTCTGGCCTAACACACCTGAAACCAATGATGAATGTTTCACTAAGATCCTAATGCTGAGTTGGGTGTGTTGGGTTGGGGCACTACAGGGCCGTAGACCCCTAGGGGCAGGACGGGGTGACCCAGATATATTGTGTTCAAGCAGAATGAGCTCTACAGTACAACTCGACCCATGATATGAATTATATGGAAGATGTACTTTTTCTGTGCATTTACCCACTTTAAAACCAAAGATGTGCTCACTGAGAAGATCAGTTTGGTATGGAGGAACTACATCACTGCCCCCTGAGAACATCAGTTTGGTATGGAGGAACTACATCACTGCCTACGTCAGAACATCAGTTTGGTAAGGAGGAACTACATCACTGCCTACGTCAGAACATCAGTTTGGTATGGAGGAACTACATCACTGCCCCCATGTTTGGTAGAACATCAGCCCCTGAGAACATCAGTTTGGTATGGAGGAACTACATCACTGCCCCTGCCCCCTGAGAACATCAGTTTGGTATGGAGGAACTACATCACTGCTCCCTACATCAGAACATCAGTTCAGTGGTATG